>NW_024038999.1:600000-763790 GCF_016077235.1 Cyprinodon tularosa | reverse complement strand
TTGACGATTTCAACATCGGATGGAAAACCGATCAACTCTGACCGATCTGGTGTAGCCAATTCCCCGCTTATTTCTGTATTGTAGGGGACCACCAACCTCAGCACTGCCCAGTCATTATAGGTAAGGTTGCATGTGTTGGAGAAGGGTGTGAGCTTCTCTTCTTGATCCAGTTGGTAAAGGTAGAGCTCACCGGATTCGTATTTGAAGATGTATCCCCACGCCCCAACCATGCCAGAATCCTCTAAAGACCATTCTTCATGCAGTGTTTCTAAGGGAGGGTGCTGAACCCGGCATAGATACAACGATGATTTCTTGGGAGCTTCGAGTGGGTGGTTCGAAGCTTGGAATACAGAAATTGGTGTCTCGGATAATAAAGATGTTCCGCTCGGCAACGCAGATCTTTTATTCACCTCCATTTCTTCGGCCGGTCTAATGTCTGGGGAAGGCGTGGTCTCAGAGTCTTCCATAGCGTCCAGGGTTGTCGAAGTTGAAGCATCTTTCACAGACAGCGCAGTCTCAGAGTCTTCCATCGCGTCCTGGGTTGTCGAAGTTGAAGCATCTTTCACCAAAGGTTCGATCCCGAATTCTCCCATCGCGTCCTCCATTTCTTTGCAGGCGGAAAAACGGATCTCGTTCTTTACACCTACTTCAAGCTGCTCTGGTAATTTTTTTTCCAATTTCATTGGTTAGCTTAGGGAAGGAGGGTGGGTGATGGAGTCATAAATCATTTGTGGGGGAGGGGTAAGGTCATAAATCATTTGTGGGGGAGGGACCGGAAGGGGGGGAGGGGTAAGGTCAAAAGGTCATAAGTCATAAATCATTTGTGGGGGGAGGGGTAAGGTCATAAATCATTTGTGGGGGGAGGGGTGGGTCATAAATCATTTGTGGGGGAGGGGTGAGGTCAAAAGGTCATAGGTCATAAATCATTTGTGGGGGAGGGGACCGGAAGGGGGGAGGGGGGGGGAGGTCAAAAGGTCATAAGGTCAGGTCATTAGTCATCAATCATTTTGACAGAAGGTGTCTTACTTATCTCTCTCCTGTGCCTGCACGAATGTGGTTTTGTTGCGTGTTGTCCAATCGACAACCCAGAACCCTCAATGTCTAAATGGGAGAGGGGATGGGGGGAGCCGACTGTGGTGAGGCCCATGAAATAAGCCCCCCCCAGGGTGCCCTTGACCCCCACCCCCCCCGGAAAATGCCCTACATAGATGTGTGTTGTGAAAATGTTGTAGATGGAAGTGTCTAAAATGCAAAATAAAATCAGAAGGTGGGGCCCTCCAGTAACGACCCCCTCCCCAAAACCCTACATGTGTGGCAGTGTGATGGAGCAGGCAGAGGGAGGATTCCGAGAATGAGGAGCAAAGGACTGGGGTGCCTAATGCACTCCCAGGGAGCCAGCTCCCCCGCTGACTCCAATAGGCACCCCCGTTCCCCGAGAGAGCCCCACTGTAGAGGGGGGCCCCACCAGTCGCACCGCCATAGCCCGGGGACCAGTAGCAGGGCCCACAAGCCAGCCGGCCACAGAGCTGACACCGCCACCCCCCATCCTGTCCATCCAATAAAAAAAAAAAGGATGGAGAAAACTCTGGCCAGCCAGGCCGCACACACCATGCAGAGCCCCCACCCAGGACGAAGTCCTCACCAGGGGACGGCATGGACCAGGACCGAGACAGGGAGCCAGACTCGAAGCCCTTCTAAAATCTTCTTCCCTCCACCACCACCCCTTGCCCCGGACAGCTGGGCGTACACTGACCCAGACCCCAAGCAGCACTCCTCACAGAACCCGAACCCCCGACGCCTGCCGGGGTCCATGCCCGAGGGCAACGCGCCCGAGGGACCCCAGACCCACCCCGGACCTACCTAGCAGCAGCACAGCTACCAGGCCAGTAGCCCACATCCGCCACCACTGAACCCCCCGAGGGCACAGCAAGTGGCTGCCGTAGGACCCCCCGAGTCGTCCCAAGCCCCACCCCTATAGGGGTAACAATTCAATTCAATTTATTTATATAGCGCCAATTCACAACACAAGTCATCTCAAGGCACTTTACAGTTCAACCAGATCATACAGTCAAATTGGTTCAAAGTTTTCTATCTAAGGAAAACCAGTTGATTGCATCGACTCATTGACTCAAATACAATCCCTCACACTAAGCATGCTTGTAGCGACAGTGGAGAGGAAAAACTCCCTTTTAACAGGAAGAAATCTTCAGCAGTACCAGGATCAGTGTGAGCGGCCATCTGCCGGGGCCGACTGGGGTTCAACGAGATAGAAGCAGAGATACAAAATGCAGCTGTAAAAGGCGGCCCAGTCCAGGAAACACACAGCCAGGCAGACGAGCTCCGAGCCAGCTCCCATTTTAGAGGATGAAGAGAGCACATCCAGCCAGTCACGGTCAGAGAAACAGGACTACACTCAAAACAGGCCGATCTCCAGCATCTACAAACAAGGGTGTTAATGGAAGCAGCACAGCTGATATTTCTCTCCAGGGTGGTGTCACAGCCAAACAGGAACAGACGAGGCAGAGCTACTATGAGAAAAAGCAGAGAGAGCATAACATTAGAGATTGAACAAACAGATTCTGCAGATTGGGAGAATAGAGATAGAATGAAGCAGAATGATGAAATGGAGGTCCCTATGTCCTCCAGAAGTCTAAACCTATAGCAGCATAACTATAGAAATAGCTCAGGATAACCTGAGCCACTCTAACTGTAAGCTTTATCAAAAAGGAAAGTTTTAAGCCTAGCCTTAAAAGTAGACAGGGTGTCTGCCTCACGGACTAAAAATGGTAGTTGGTACAGGAGAGGAGCCTGATAACTAACTAACTAATTAATTAACTAACAGACCCACGAGGCCAGACGCGCCAGGCACCCCACTCCGAGCGCCCCCCTGAGCCCCCAAGGACCCCGATTAAGGGAGCCGATCAAGGGAGCCCCGAGAGATCTGTCTGATGGGGATGCAGATGATTAATATAATCCAACAACAGATCTCTGTACTGATTGATGCTGAGTTTATCCTTACTTTTCCAATTCATGAGGATAGTTTTCTTTACGATACATAATGCAAGCTGAAGGGTAAAGGAAAATTTTAGAAGTGATAGTGATAAGTCCTTACATACCCAGTACCTCTGAACCGGCATGCATAACCATATCGCGTGAACATAATTATCAAGATGATTGCCTGTGCACTGTGGACAGATATTAGATTGTTTAACACCCATCTTGAATACCCTTTGACCTGTATAGTGCACTCTCTGGAGGATTTTGTATTGTATTAATTGTAAATTGGGGTTTCTAGTCATGTTAAAGGTTCTTAGACATATCTGAGCCCAGATGTTTTCTTCAAAGCTGACTGATAAATCCTCCTCCCATTTAGTAATAGGAAGATATATTGTATCATCCAGTTTAGTCAGTGTCCTGTATAATTTAGACAGCAGTTTGGGGGGGTTTACCTTTAGGAACTCTGATATATTAGTTGGAATTTGTAAACCTCCATCAATATGCCTTGATTTGTTTCTAATTATAGCTTTAATATGCTCATATTCTAATTTTATTTTTGTTAATGCCATATTGCAAATTTAATCTAGCAAATGTGATAAACTCTGTAGCTTCAAATAAATGATCCAGATAGTTAATACCTTTATTCTTCCAGTACGGAAAGTTTATCTCATTATTGTTTTGTAGAATGTCAGGGTTATTCCAGATGGTTGTACGACTGCACGGGATAAGTGATGACTTCGTTATTTTAGGAAATTCCCACCATGCTGTCAGGGAAGAACTGATGTTGATATTTTTAAAACATGAGTGTCGCTTGATATTAGAGCTAATGAACCGCAAATCTGAATTTATAATATTACTGCATATTTCCTGTTCTGTGTCTATCCAGGGCTCATCTAAGGGATTATGTTTTATCCATTTAGAGATGTATTGTAATCTATTTGCTAAGTAGTAGTTTTGGAAGTTAGGTAAATCTAGTCCCCCTCTGTCTTTAGTTTTCTGAAGTGTCTTTAAGCTGATACGAGGGGGTTCGTCCTTCCAAAGAATTTTAGAGATGGAAGAATCTAGAGATTTAAACCAGTCAGGTGATGGTTTATTTGGGATAATTGAAAATAGGTAGTTAATTTTGGACCATCATTTTAATTGAGGCTACCCTACCTATAAGGGAGATTGGAAGCGATTTCCATCTTTCTAAGTCCTCTTCTATCTTTTTTTAAAAGAGGGATTTGTATTCTGAGACTTTTGAGAAAGATTCTAGTACAGTAATCTAATCACTTGAGAGAGGCAAGTGTTTGAGTGCTGGAGATAAATTAATACATCATAAAGACTAATTTTATGCTTTATTTTCATGCCTTTTATACCTTTAACCACATTAGTTTGTCTGATTGTAGCAGCTAGAGGCTCAATGAAAATGGCAAAAAGTGAGGGGGAGAGCGGGCTTCCCTGCCTAGTGCCCCTCTGGAGACAAAAGCAGGAAGATGTTTGATTATTTGTCCTGACACAGGCTGTTGGGAAGCTGTATAATATTTTCAACCAATTCATAAAGGAATTGCCAAAACCAATTTCCATTTTACTCTATCAAATGCTTTTTCTGCATCTAAAGACAATATGTAGGATTTTATCTTTTACTGTAGGAATAATCTATTAAATTCAGCAGTCTGCGTATATTAGTGGCTGACTGCCTTCCTTTAATGAAACCAGTTGGATTATGAGAGGAGTGACTTTATCTAATCGTTTTGCTAAAGCTTCACAGATTATTTTAATATCCACATTAATTAAGGATATGGGACGATAGCTAGTCGGAAACATCTTTGCCTGGCTTAAGCAGGAGACTAATGGTGTCAGAATTCATATTAACTGGAAATCTGCCATTATCTTGAATTTCCTGCAGCATTTAGTGGAACATTGAGGCCAAAATGTATCAGAACTCTTTGTAGAACTCAGTAGGGAACCCGTCTGGACATGGTACTTTATAATTTGGCATGCTTTTTAAAGCTTCCTGAACTTCAGCTGTTGACAGCAATGAGTCAAGGGTCACTCTTTTTATCCAAAAATAGCTTGATATCATTATCTGATGGATTTAACTGTGATGTGTATAAAGATTTATAGAAACCTGGGAAGGCATTGTTAATACCCTCTGGATCCTGTAATATATTACCAAATGCGTCTGTAACTGCAAATATAGTCGTTTTTTCTTTGGTTATTTTTAGCTGATTAGCTAAGAAACTTCCTGACTTATTGCTATGTTCAAAGTTTTCTATTTGGAGTCTTTGTATTAAAAATTTATTTTGTTTTTCAATATATTCATTTAGTTCTAGTATTATTTTACGGATTTCACCAAATTTTTCCTCATCTAGCGAGCTTTCTAGTAACTTAATTTTTTCCTCTAATTCCTGGATCTTTTTTTTGTTCTAACTTTTTTTCATAAGATGAGAATGAAATAATTTTACCTCTCCTTGCTGCTTTTCCTGCCTCCCATAGTATAGATGCTGATTTTCCTGGTAAATCACTGCACACCAAGTATGATGCCCACTCTTCCTTGAAAAATTTAAGAAATTCTTCATCTTTAAGCAGTGATGTATTGAATCTCCAGCACTTGTTTTGTGGGGCTATTTTTTTATTTATTTATTAGGGTTAAAGTAATAGGAGCATGATCACTGACAGCAATAGGATGGATTACAGCATCTGAGACATCAGACACCAGTGAGCTGCTGATTAAGAAATAGTCTTAACAAGAGTAGAAATGATGGAAATTAGAAAAGAAAGTGTATTCCTTACTGTTAGGATGAAGAGATCGCCATGCATTGAAAAGACCATAATCGCTGTGTGGGGCTATTTTTTTATTTATTTATTAGGGTTAAAGTAATAGGAGCATGATCACTGACAGCAATAGGATGGATTACAGCATCTGAGACATCAGACACCAGTGAGCTGCTGATTAAGAAATAGTCTTAACAAGAGTAGAAATGATGGACATTAGAAAAGAAAGTGTATTCCTTACTGTTAGGATGAAGAGATCGCCATGCATTGAAAAGACCATAATCGCTCATGTATTATTTGACTACATTTAATGATTGCCAACTGCGCTGAGTCCCACTTGTATTCAACCTGTCCATTTCTCCATTTAGACCAAAGCTGAGGTCACCCCCAATAATTAGAGAACACTCCCAGTGCTTTGAAAGTGCATGAAAAACTTTGTGGAAGGATGAGGGGTCGTCAACATTTGGACCATATATGCTGACAATACATAACTTTTGGTTATGAATAGATATTTTAATTATGATGAATCTGCCTTCAGGATCTATAATTTTTTCTAATAAAGTAAAACTGAGGTTTTTGTGGAATAAAATTGTTACTCCTCTGTGTGTCAGGGCTCCTGTCTGTGTGTTTGGTTTTTGTGTTTGTCTCCCTTCCACCAACAGGAGGCGCCTGGTTCCGGTTCGCCTCCTCACACACCTGCTGACGCTTACCTCATTAACGGAGTTATCTTTGAGTAAGACTGAGTTCTTGTCTCCCCGAGTTTTAACTTTGTTTTTTGTCTTTGCCTCTCGGCAGGAAGTCATCCTGCAAACTGGACATTTTCGGACCTTCTCCCCAGGAGTGATCAACTGAGTCTAAACTGAGCCAGGGATTCAAACAGGAGGTTTGGATCCTGTCTCCTTTGAGGACGTTGAAACTACTCTCTGAGCAAGGGAATCATCTTCACCACGACCCTTTCAAGTACAGCAGGAATTCTGAGTGGCAATCAGCGTCTCCGTTCACCTACACCGTCCGAGTTCTAGGTAAACCCTGTTCCGCCCTCCGCCGAATCAGACATACACTGGAAAACCCACACACAGATTGGAGTCAAGGATCCTTCACTTCTCTGGAAACGTGAGATAACAATCAGATCCTCTCCTTCAAGATCAACAAATCAAATTTCACTGCATGTGGGTCCGAGCCTTAGATAAAATAATGACACTCTGTCTAGAGTTATAGCAGGCTGCAAACACATCAGAGAACTCAGGGGAGTTAAGATCACTCACAATTATCGCTGATTTCAGGGTTTCTTGCAATAAGACAACATCTGCATTTAATCTTTTAAGCTGGTTAAAAATCTTAAACTGTTTCTCTCTGGTGGCAGCTCCATGCACATTCCATGTCACACACCTTACATTCACCATAGGTGTGAGTAACGTGTGCTTGTAATTGTGTGGTCCACAGGGAAGAAGCAGACGAATAAGAAAAAGGAAGACAGAGAATTAAGAGAGTGCAATGAGTAAGAAAAGGTGAAAGAAAAAGAACCCCAGCCCATGCTTCCTGTACCCAGCTGTGACTAACAGCCATACCGTACCAAGTGCTCTTAAGCTGTGCATATATTTCATTAGTGTTCTATACACTTTAATCAAGTGTCACATGCTTTAAATCCACCTGTTGTGCATCTAATAAAGCCAAGGAGTGATCTTCTGATCCCTGAACAGCTGACTTTTAATATATAGTTTGTCAACTGCTACTGGAGCTCTGATGCCTTCACTATTGAATTTCTTCCTGATTGGGAATAAGACTCGCCTGCGATCTAATATTTCTTTTGTAAACTGGTCATTAACGCTGAAATCTGTTCCTCTCAGTTCTCTGCCCTAACTCCTGACCTGCTCTTTTTGCTTGTAATGCTCAAACTAGGCTACAATTGGTAGGGTGACCAAACGTCCGTATTTCCCAGGACATGTCCGTATTTCACGTCATGTCCCGGGCGTCCCGGGTTTTTTTTTAGAAAGTGAGGAAATGTCCTGTTTCTTAAATTACCTTCATTGGACCATTAAATTTACAGGCGGTACGCCAACTACATGCCAAAGCGCAAATGTATGTTTACCAACGATTTACAAAAGAGTTTCCCCGCTTTCAGACCAGATCGAGATAAATGGGAGGGCTTGTGCACAGTGTGCAAAGCAGGCACATATCCAGTGGAGGTGCAGGGGATCTGAAAAGCCACCTGGACTCCGAAAGTAAAGATCGTCTTGATATGTTTGTTCATTTTTGGGACATTTTGGTACGTTTTTGCTACACAAGAGGTATTTTTTGTTAATTAGCATTTGTTAATTTATTTTTTCCAATAGCCTACAGAACAGACATTGAGAGTTATTGTTAACTTTTATTGTTAAGTGAGGGATGTTTAGATGAGACATTATTTTTTTTCATTGTGCTATTCATTCATTACAGGAATTGTTAAGCATTTTTTTAATAAATACAATTTGAATAAAATTATAATTTGTTATTGTATTCATTACAGTTGACTTTTACTGAAAAGCATTTTTAAAAATTCAACATTAAATATGTTATTGTAGGATTACGTAGGTCTATGTTAAGTGAGTGCATGACACAGACATCTCTATGCATGGGAACAGAGACCCCCCCCCCTGCTCCAAGGTGTCCTGGTTTTCCAAAATGAAAATATGGTCACCCTAACAATTGGTCTAGGACAGGATTTATCAGGCTTCTTACTTCCGAGCCAGTGAACGTGATGTTTTTCACCTGGTTCCCCGGGATTTTTAGCTTTTTAGCTTCTTCTCATGGATTGCCGCCTCGGGATCCTCTTCCTGCTGCTCAGCGATTCCTGCAAAGATGAGATTGTCTCTCATGCTCCGCGACAGAATGTCCAGAATGGATTCCTTAATCTTTTTATTTCCGCCGGACAGCTGGATCATCCCCTCTGTGAGTTTGGTGATTTCCCCCAGTGGTTTCTGGCAGTAGTACAGTAGCTTAAGCTGTGAGCTAATAATGGAGCTGGGACTATGAATCAGGCCTACTCTAACAAAATCATTGTCTGACTTTAGAAATGGTATTATGGAATTAAAGCCCACATTTCTCATAGATACATTGCTAAAGCTTTTTGAAAAAAGTTTCCCATAACAGTTGAAGCTGTTATAATATAAAGTGGCCCACCAGCATTACACGTATTCAGTGTAATGCCCTGAAAATGTGATGGCAATCGTTTTTATTTGTATTTGAACACAGAAGGAGAAAACTGTTAATTTATTTTGACATGTCTGGAGTAATCAATGTCTGAACTGAACTCTTTCCAAAAAAGTCCTTCTTTTCAGATAAGGGCATCACCACGCTTTATTTTCTTTTTTGAGTAACTGAGTTTAAAATAAACAGAAAATTCTGCTCTGTTTTTCCTTTGATAACTGTTTTCTGTCCCAAAGGAAGAGCTTGTGTTCATCTGAACAAACTGTTAATGAATAAAAGAAGGTAAAAAGCACAAAAAAAAACCCAAAACCTAAATTGATGCAGATAGTTTTATTATATTTTTGACTTTAATAAAACTTTCTCTGCTGGGACAGATTTTTCTCCTCATATGTCAAACATGCCATCTTTACCACCCTTCTCCATCCCAGTTTGAGTTTCTCTTCTTCCCAAACATCGATTTGGCATATTTACTCTGTCAACAGAAACGCCATGTTTTCCATTCCTCTGCCCTGTAAGTCAAGGTTTTCAAGCCAGCGCTGCTCTCCGAGTAAACTCACTTGTGTTTGGTGGCCTTGTGCAAATGAAATAAGCACACAACCCCAGCGATGTTCCACAAGCCATTGACACACAGCCAAATTGCCCCCTTTTATTTGTGTTCAAGTGAAGTATCTTAAACAAGCATGACCAGTGTAAAACACCAGCAATGTTAGACAGTGATGCTGTGGAACAACTGGTCTAATTGGCAAGACATAGAGGGAATTATTCAGTGATTCAATTGTACGTTCAGCTACACAAGTAAAGGCAAACAAGCAACACGTTACGAAATCCTGAGACAGTTATGAGTTCTCTTGTAAACCAACACCAAGAATATGGAAGGAAAAGAAGAGAAATAGGATGTGTAACTATTAAAAGACGTGAGTGCTTAAAACTGTGTGCAGCTCAGGAGCAAAAGGAGCTTGCGGTAGGATGAAATTAGCCCTACCTCACATCTGTAAGCCATTAAGCAACTTCAGGTAGCAACATGTCGTCTACATTAGGCTGAACTGAGATAAGATTTCCACATCTCCACAAAGCCTAATAAAAAATCAAAGGGGTAATGATTATATAAATGTGAAAACACATACTCATTTGGCTGTTTAAGCTGTTGAGTAATTTAAAAGTAGGATAACGGCTGCGTGTTTGGCTAATTATTATGGAGCATTTTGAAAATATTCCAAATTAATTCAAACTTTTCCTAAAAGTATTTACCCACATTAAGCTGCTTACTTTCTATCAAGTTATAACCCCAAACTTTGATATGTAGAAGAATAGAATTTTCTTGGATAGACCAGTACGTACAAAGTTATCACGATTTTGCAGCTAATGGCTGGCTTGATTGCTTATTGCATTCAGCTGTCTAGCTCTGCCCTATTCCTCATTACTCATCAGATCCAGCTGTTCCGGTTTCCAATTTAAGCTGCCTGTTTCCCAGCCATTGGGGCCAGAATATTCTCGAGTCCAGTGTAAAGGTTTTCTAGCTATCCGTGAGATTCTGATTACCTGATCCTAACTAGTTTATGCCCCTGAACTTCTGAGTTTTGGTGGCCCCTATTCTGCTCTGTTGCCTGATTTGTTTTCGGACCGTTACCTGGATTCTGCCTGCTATACACCTTGGACCTGTATTCGTACCCCTCTCTAGCTACCAAGATGAAAGCCATAAAAAAAGAACCATGGCACTTCAGTTAAAATGAGATTTATCAATTCATTCAGGGGACTTCTGAGGAAGACCAAGTGGACTGTTGAGACTTCTGGAAAAGGTATGCAACCCTTTTCCCAAGACTTTATCCTGTGGATATGAGGTAATTCCCTTGTTGGGCCTCTCTGACCCTCCGTTTGGAGCTGAAAGCATGACGAAAGGCTGACAGAAATCCCCAACAAGGAGCAGACATCCCTCCAGAATTGGGGAGTGAACTGGGAACCCCTGCCGAAAACAATGTCTGTGGGGAGACCATGCAGACGGAAAACTTCTCAGGTCAGAGAATTTTAAAACCAGTTGGGTTTAACATTCTTTGTCAGAGAAAAGTTAAAGTAACCAAAAAAAGTGTCTATCTACCTCTCTGGGATTAAGTCTTTTGGCAGACTTCAGATATTCCAAGTTCTTGTGGTGTTTCCAAACCAGAAAATTTGTTTTTGAACCCTCCAACCAGTCTCCATTCATCTAGAGCTAGTTTGACTGCAAGCAACTCTCTGTCCCTGACATCATATCTGAAAGCTTCTTAGAGAAAAAAGAATGGGGATGAGTCTTAGCCTCCTGGCTGAAAACTGCCCCAATACCCAGTGTTGGGAAAGTTCTCTTTCTATGTGAACTAGTTCAAAGTTCAGTTCACACATTTTTAAATGAACTAGTTCAGTTCATAGTTCATAATTCAAAATTTTTAACTAAGTTCACAGTTCCAAAAAATGAACTAGTTCATAGTTCTTTTTTTTTCATATATTGCTCAATTACACCATAGCCTACTGTAGAACCACAGACAGCAATTATTTTATCAGTTGTAACACTGAAACTGTGTGTCAGATTTCATCTTCATATCCAGTTTTGAATCCTTATCCAACCAGGGTTTACATTAGCATTGAGGGGACAGCATTTCCCCATTGTTGCTTTAATGCTTTGTTGCTGTCCATTCACTTCACTTCACATTCATAAGCCTGTTTACGTGATCATACTGCTGCTTTGTCGCATCCACGGTCGCCTCCATGCTGCTGTGGCTTCCACGCTGCATTTTGTTTTGATGACTCACGCGGCTGTAGGCTACGACGCTGGTAGCTGGTGTTGCCAGATTGGGTGTTTTCCCCGCTACATATTAAGGCCTGTTTACGGTGTGATTTAGCTGGGGTTTTGCCTGGAGGGCTCTATAGAAATCTGGCAACCTATTGAACGAAGTTGAACTGAGAGAGCGTGCCGTTCACAGACACCAGAATGAACGAGTTCACAATAACGTTCATCAGGCAGTAATACAGTACGTTCAGTTCACGTTCGCCCAAAATATGAACGAGTTCATTGAACTTTCGTTCAATGAACTCGTTCATATTTTGTATAAATTGCCTCTCGGGATCAGGAGACACCAGAAAAAGGTGCATAGGTAAATAAGGACTTAAGCCTTTGGAAAGCCCAATAAGCCTGATTAGACCTACAGAACCTAACTTTGGAGGAGGTGAGAGCATGAAGGGGCACGCCCACACTGTAAGATCCAATAGCTACTCTGACTAAATCAGTTAAGTTGACTAGGTTATCAAAAATATGTTGTGATTACTTTGATTTATGAAGAAACAGTTACTTTTAATAACAACAATGCAAAATACTTAGTGTTTTGAGTGAACATTACTTATGTTAGAGTTAAGCGACTAGCAATCAGTATTACTCCCACTGTGCATTTAAAAAAGAAGAAGTATGCATACGCAGTTTAGTCTTCTTCTTCTGTTGCTACTGTTTTATCGGTTAGTGTCTCCCGCTCAGGAAGCCAACAGTCCAGCACAGAGACCGAGGGATTAAGGATATTCTGCTGCCTCGACGTTTTCGCCGTCCTGTTCATTTTAGCAAAAATAAGGTAAGTCGTTAAGAAAGTATGTATTTGAAAGTGAAAAATATGTTTACTGCTACAAGCTTTTGCTAGCAAACGATAGCATAGTTGGCTAGCTACCAACACAACCTGTTAAGGCCATGCTAGGGTGTGTTTGGGCGGTGTCCCTACATCATCCTGTAGTGAGTTTAACATTTTCACACTGTTTCAAAGACAAGGCTGATTCCGTTCCTAGCTTCCGACTCGACTTTGGTCTAAAATACGGTGACCAAGCGTCCTCTTTTGCCCGGACATGTCTACTTCTTACGTCCTATTCGGGGCATCAGAGGGGGGATTCAACATTCATAGAAATTTCTGCTTCTCCCGTATTTAATTGGACTGTTTTTTTTTTTGTCTTTTTCAGTTCATCTATGAACTGGCTTCATAGATGAACCGCAAAAGCTAAAAAAATCCAGTGAACCGTCCCTGTCCTGACAAGTGGGAGGCTGAGTGCACCGCGTGGAAAGCTGACCCTTATGTTTTAGTGTCTAATAAAGTATTGTAGAGAGATCTCAAAGCTCCCATGGACACTTAAAAAACATAAATCTTTGAGGTGAAAGTTCTCCTGTAAAGTTAATTATTTTGTTAGACCTAAGAGAACAGGCTGCTATAAATGTAACTTTTGTTTAAGCTGGATTTTCTAATACAAAAGACATAATTTAGAACATTGTTTTATTTATGTATTTTACAGCTCATCTGAGCTCATCAGGAAGGAACCAGGAAGAGCTTCAACAAAACAAATCAGAATAAAGGGGCAGAATAATCCCCTCTGATTGGTTAATTAACACATCAGTAGTCCACCTGATGTGTTGAGGACCAGCTGCTCTGCAGACCACCCATTGAACCGCGTTCAAAATGTTGCCTGTATAAGGACCCACATCAACAGAAAGATGAAGACGCCCACCTGGAGATGTCTGATATCAGCTTTGGCTTTTTGATTTTTTTAATTATACAACATGAATGAGAAGGGAAAGTGTTGTAATGTGTTGTACTTTAATGAAAGGTGAACATTTTAGGGAACTGAGTGTTTGATATTAGTTTCTTTATAAAAAAGAAAGTCCAAGTGTTAGATGACCACCTGATGGCTGATGGTCAGTATTGGCAGAAATTTCTGGATTAGAGAATGAACTCTGATTTAGTTTGAGTGTGCCGATTAATTTATAAGCAAGTTCTTAGTTTTGAAACTTTATAGTATTAATGAAAATGAAAATTTGACCCTTTTTTTTTTATTTCTCACTCTTTTATTTCATCTGGACCAAAAACACAGCAGGTCCCATTGAAAAAACCCCCCATTAAACTTGACTCTTCAAACCTGGTCTTAAAGTGTTCTTCAGGGTAGGTAAGTCCAATAAAACACAGCTATTGATTTATGAAACCTTTATTAAATTTGTGAAAATTTATCTTTTTTTATGTTTATTTTCTATAAGAGCAGGTCCTGATGAAAAACCACAATTCTTAGACTCTTCAAATCTGGTCTCAGTTGTTCTTCAGTGTTTAGAATTGTGAAACAATGTGCAATTTGTGAAACCTAAATTTATAACTGTGTGAAGTATGCAAATATAAATCATTCGCAGTAACTGACATGCATAAGACAAAAACGTTTTTTTTTTCTTTTATAGAACTAGAGCTCCCTTTTGAGCAAAGGCCCAGTGCAGTAGATGTAAAATGCTCGTAGCCTATTGCTGCAGAAAACTCCACACTAAAGGAATAATTCCTCCAATAATGAAATGCAGTCAACATATACTGTACTTATTTAAAGATATTTGTTGCAGATGCATTGGACCTGTAAGCAGTGCCTGTTTTCTGCAGAAAAAAGAGGAAAGTTGTTAAAACACTGCCGTCTAAAACATGGATCTTTAAACCTCCTGGTTGAATAAAGGGAAAAGAGGAACCCTAGTGGAGCTGTGACTGAATTAAAGATTGACCAGACGTTCCCATTGCGGAGACGAGAGATTGTGGAGGCCAGACCTGCAGTAAAAAAGTTGGGGGCAGTTCAGACCCCCAACCTGGGAGATAAAGAAAGAAAAAGAAAAATAGCTTTTCTTTTTTTGTGTAACTTCACCCGTTCTATCGTGAAGAGTACATTTTCTTTAGTTCCACAAAAACTATGAATTCCGATTTTAATGGCAGACGTTTGATAAAGATAAATATAACAAATCCTGACATTTTCATCATAATTCAGTTTATCCCTTTCTAGTGGACCTAATACCTGGGGCATTTTCTTTTGTCTTTCTGTCTGGAGCCTACAAAAATGTAGTCTGTAGTTATTAGTATTTAGTCTACACTCGCCCAACACAGTTTAGAAAATCGGTTTTGCTGTGTGTTGTAGGTTTTTGCGGAGTTCAATAGTATAGTCACCAGCAACCTACAGGTGGACTTCTTTGAAGCTCTGGATCGATACACAATGTGGGACATAAAGACAATGTGGGACAAACCCTGTCCGAGTTGATTCAACAAATGGATGCAGTGGTATTATTTGTCTTTATCTTGGTAAGATGACTGGAAATAGTAGTTGGTCTTTTGTTGCCCTTTTCATATAAAAACAATGGTGGGAAAAAAATTGCTCACTTTCTATAGATTCCAACAGATCTTATAGCTCTAATTCGACATAGCTGTGGGATTTGTTAAAAGCTGCAGAAAGCGAGCAAACGCACTTATTTCATACATGTGAAGTGTATAATTACATATTCATTACACAATTTTGAAATGCAACGAATCTAATCTAAAAGCATATTTTCAATAGTTTCACCTCAGATTTACCTAAATACTTACGTTTCTTGACTTCAAAATTATATATTTTTAATTCATTAGGTTATTTTTTATCCTTGTTGCAACTCCAAAGAGGCCAAAACTTTGTATTTTTCTTCTCATTCACTGCCATTCGTAATTTCTTCTGCTCAAAGGTCTCATGAGCTCCACCTAAAGGGTTGTGACTTGGATACTGTGCTGCATCACAACTGTTATATTGTGCTACTTTGTAAATAGTTTTATTTAATTTTAGTGGGTGGGACATTCAGATGTCCTGATTAGTCAGGTTAATATTTCTAGCATCACTAATTGGTACTAGAAACACTATTTGGTTAAGTTAATAAATAAAATTGTTAGTACTGTTTGCAGCCAACTGTTACATGTGTGATTTAAGTCACACTCCTACCACTAGCTGGGGCAGTTTTAAACCTCAGGAAATTGTAACATTTGGCAGTTAGTTCCATTACTATTAGACTAGTTGATTAGTCTAAATTTAAATCTATTTCCAAGAAATATATTGTACTTATGAGGTTTAGAGAAGGCTGCTCAATTATGGACAAAGTCATTATTAGGATTATTTTCTAGTTGCACCATGCATCAATTTAGAATTTTTCTCCAAAGTCTTTAGCATTCCAAATAAATATAGGCTAGAAATATATACCTTACAGATGTTTTAAAATGTATAAAACATCAAATAACTAAAATAAATATACTTTGAATGTTAAATTAATCCAAAAACATAGAAAAACAAGAAAAAATAAACAATGCATCCAGCTACTTTTTCAATTGCAATTTTTCTGTATATGAAAAATAAATAAAGATACATGTTTGTATTTTAAAAATATTCTCAAAATAAACTGTTTTTTTTTAGTGCAATGCTGGAACATTTCTAATCTGTTTTTATTTTTTATTTTTTTTGTTAATGACACCCAAATTGCCTGGGATAAAATCAGAATAACTTTTAGAAATTGTGCAAAGAAAAATGACAAAATTTTTGTTTTGTTTTAACTCGATTATAAAAGTTTGGAGATTGCTTGACACAAAAATTTAAATCATGAACTTAATGCATTCTTAATTATTACCCCCACTTAAGGTTTTAAGAGGTTAAGAAGGAAATAACCTCAGTGTGGTAACCATACACAACTAGCTCCACCGGTTTTGTCATAAGAGATGACTGGTTAAGTTGATGGCCATCCAAGGCTTGTACCTTGTGGTAGTCCGGTGAGGGAAAAACTTTAATGCAGAGTCGTCTGGCCATGTCCCTATCCATGAACTCGGCATCAGCTCCAGAGTCCATAAAAGCCGAAAGACTATGACTACGTGCACTGACAGAAACAGTCATAGAGAGCAGAAATTCTGGGGAGGCACATAGTCTAGCTTGGCTCAGTAGGATTCTCACCCCTCCTACTGAGCCTGTCCTTTTTCCAGGCAAAATCTCACCCAATGTCTCTCTCCACAGCAGTAGAGACAGAGCTTAAGTTTGAAGCGGAGATCCCTCTACTCCTTGAAAAGACGTGTGCATCCTAGCTCCTCTAGCTGCTTCAGACAGTGAGGCTAATCCTGGGTGGAGAGCCCATCCTTGATACTTTCACTGAGTCCAGTGAAGAACACATCCAAGGGAGCTTCCTCATTCAAGGGGCTTTTAGCACTAATCGCCAGACCAATCCCCCTGTCCTCTAGAACAGGCATTCCCAAACTCGGTCCTCAAGGCCCCCTGTCCTGCAGGTTTTAGAGGTTTCTCTGCTTCAGCACAGCTGGTTATAATGATTGCAGTAGACCAAAAGCCTGTTAATAAGCTTTCAATTAAAATCAGCTGTGCTGGAGCAAGGAAACCTCTAAAACCTGCAGGACAGGGGGCCTTGAGGACCGAGTTTGGGGATGCCTGCTCTAGAAGCTTCTCTGCTGGGGAGAACTGGGCTGAAAACAATGATTAATTCCTTAGATAAACTTTTATATATACTACACAGGGAGCAGTTATTCTCCCAACCCAACGTTCCCGACAACTTTGCCTTTCTAGATGCTGAGATGACCTAGGCCACTTTAATATTATCAGAAGGAAACGTGGAGGGCTGCAACGTGTTCAAAGTGGATCTCATATTGGGTCAAAAAGTCCTGACATTGTTCTGGATCGCTCTTAAATAACTCCAGGGACGACAAGTGCAGCTCTTGGCAGACCACTCTATACAGGGAAGGCATCTGTTCGAACTGCAGTGAGAGAGGAATCAGAGGAAGGCAAAGCCTGATCATGCAAATGGGCAAGAATGTCCCGCACACCTGACTCTAATTGATTAATGCTGAATTCAATGTTCTCTCACCACTGTATGTCTGCTGATAGGTCCATGTTTGGCCAGATTAAAACAATGTGCAGCTGCATCAGCCGAGGTGACTCCACTTCTCTGCAGAAACGGAGATTCAGGTCAATGACTTCAGAACTAAAATGGGAACGTCAATTAGCCTGAAAGCCACCTACATGGCAAAGTTCAGTCTGAGTCCAGAAGGAGTGAAGTCCAGAGGAGCGGTACCCTCTAGCTTGTTACTGAGATGGAACCAGAGATATATGAGAGAAGAGGAGCAGCACGACCAGCAGCAGCCAGAGCATGCAGAGGAACCGAAGGATCCAGAAGGAAAAATCCAAGCCGTTGTCAGAAGACAGGTCCAAGGTCAACAACAGGTGGAATCCAGGTAACAGTCTGGAAAACAAGACAGTCAAACAGACCAGAACACGGGTGGCCAAAACTCAGAAGTCCAGGGGGCAGAAGAGGTCAGGAACAGCAGAAATAGGCACAACATGGAAGGCTAGAAATAGTCTTGCTTGAAGCTCAAATAATCTGGCACCAATGGCTGGGAAGTGTGGCCTAGTGGTTAGGGCATTGCGCTTGGAATCCAAAGGTATTGAGTTCAAGCTCCTCTCAGAAAAAAAGCACATAAGAGAAAATAAGATTTAAACACAGCCTAAGGTGCCAAGATCATGACATCCTGTACTTGTAATGTTAGATCTAGATAAAGATGCTGATTTCAGCTCCTGAAATCATGAAGGGCTCAAACATGAGCCCTTCATGATTTTAATGTCATGTTTGAGCCCCTTGAGATGACATGTGTTGTGAATTGGCGCTATATAAATAAACTGAATTGAATTGAAGCTGGAAATTCAAATGATTAGAACCAATCTTTGTATGGGCTTTTTGCTTTCTGGATTCCTCTGAAATGAATGATTATTCTATTTTGTGTAGGTTTCTCCTATCACCACTATGAATACCTTTAAAATGCATTTTAGTTCATTACTGTAACATTAAAAATGTGTTTATATCTCAAAAAAACATAATGAGTGAAGCAGCAGCAATTGCCTAAAACTAAAGACTTTTAGGAAAATCTTTATTTAAGAACAAGTTGTGACCCAAAATTCACTCAGGCTCAACGTTTTACATTTAACGCCTTGAGTTTGGTGCCAAAGATTTAGTTGGCAGGCAGCATGGAAAGCAGTGCAAGTTAGCAACAGTGTGAACCATTACAATGCTATAGTTCTGCTTACACATGTAGGCGACAGTAAAAATAAAATACTGTGAAAGTATTCCAGTCCTACCTTAGGTTTATTGCCAGAAGCACAAATTATGCCTTTTTGATTTACTTGAACTATTTAAACAGAAAGGTGTTTCAGATTTGTGTAATTCCACAATTGATGGGAACTAGTAATCAATTGTAACAGCACTTTTTCTATGTTCTCAAATTAAGTCACAAACATTCAAGGAAAAAAAAGGTAATGGGTTAAAAGCAAGGTTGTTGGATACTCAGTGAATTGATGCGCAATATGACTATGGAGCAATGAATGGTATCAATCATAAGCTGTTTTTTTGACAGCAACTGTGACTTTTAAGTCACTCTCCCTTTTTTTCCCGCCTTCCTTAATGACCGACACCCTGTGTAATGGGGTGCAGGTAAGTTTGTATTGTTTCCTTGACCACTGTCTCACCCTACTGGTCTCATGATGCAACTAGGTGTAGAGGAGGTCACTGAAAGGTTTTACTTTTAAAAAGGGTATCTACAGATTCTTCTATTCTTCTAATTTTCTTGTACAGCCATTTAAGTAAATTTTGCATTGTGAATATTCAAACCTGGATAACACTGGTGTGAAGATTTAAAGTCAGAAAAAATATAATACAATTACACAGCATTTACATGTGTGTATAGAATAGAAAAGAAAATATACTTGGGTATATGGCATATACCCACTTATTTCTCAATCAGCATTGCGTACACCAATGCTGATTGATCCCACTATTAATTAGAATTTCTGAGTGATATTTTCCATTTTTCCTAGGACAGTGAAGCCATCACTTTCTCTACTCTGCCTCTAATTGGCTGGTACTCACTGCCTTTACTGATTACATTGGTTAACTTTAGGCATGATGACCAGTAAGCCAATCTGAGGCAGACAAGGGTGGGTCATGCAGAGGTTAGCATTGGGCATATAATAAATAACATTAAGAAGTTTACTTTAAATTATTTGCCTTTAGGATTTGCAAAGAATCGGTAATATAAACAAACTAGTCAAACAACACGTTCATTTCCTAATTACAAATGTCCACTTAAATTAACATAAGCCAGCAGTTTGGCTAATGTTACCCTGTTACAGTTAAGCCTAATGTCGATGCCCGCTCTGCCCCCATCCCCGTAGGACAAGATCCTGTCAGTGAAGAGGAAGATGCCTCTTTGCTCTTAGCCAAAGTTAATACAACTTTGGATGAAGACGTCGACTACACTAGGTGGGCGTGGGCCGTTTTTATTGTTGGACCTCGTAAGTGATAACCTGTTAGGGCAGGACAGTAATGAGTTAGGAGGAGAAATCACTGTTCGTAAATGCATTTTAAATATTAAGTTACATATTGCTTTTTTTGAATAATTTCAATTATGAATTCCAATAATCATATGATATAATATATATATATATATGTATATATATCAGTGGCGGCCGGCCCATAGGGGGCGCTGGGGCACCGCCCTCCCTGATAAGAAGAGAGAAACGTAAAATATATTTTTAGAAATTAACTCATAAATGTCAGTTTTACTCTCTAGAGTATGTACCTGTTTTGTGTAACAAAACAAATTATATAAACTACATTTCCCTATCTACTGTCATTCATTTGTGGATTTCCACAGACAGACTCCTGTCTTGGGGCTGTGATCAGACTGCACCACATTTGCAGAGAATCTGTCAATCATGTACTATTGCTAGGTGAATTTAATGGCCAATCAGCGTCTCAGAACTTTATGGTCTTGGGGCGCTGAAAATACTGCACTTTAACAGGCTTCTGAACCCAAGCGCAGGTGCAGACAATTAGAGGGAAGATGGCGAACGTAACGAGCGAGATGCAGCTTCCACCAAATTCGGTGAGATCCTTATTTATCTACCCATTTGCCAGAAGAACATCCATGTTGTAAGGTAGGAAAATTTTATCTCATGGTTATTGTGACTGTGACGAATCCACCTCGTCGCTTAAAACTTTGCGTGCCACACAAACATTCCTGTTATACTGTGTTTGTGAGGACCAATACACTCGCGCTGAGACCAGTAGCTCCATGAACTTAAAACACACAAGCTGTTCCTGGTTACCTGCTGGCGTATTGAGGGTGCACACTTAATATTTCAGTGAGGTTAGCCGTGTGTGTGTGTGTATGTGTGTGTGTGTGTGTGGGTGTGTGGGGGGTGTGGGTGTGTACGTGTTTATGCTATGGGGACTTGTCATCTTCAGTCTGGCTGCGTCTTTGCTGGGTTCAAACCCAGTTTGGTGTAATTGAATAAGTCAATGAATCTGTGTAAAAGAATTAAGTTGTAAAAATTATTTGTTTTTGTACATCAATTGTTTGTGGAGGTAATATATGGACAAAACTGATTTATGAGAAGAAATCAGAAATAAGAGAGCCTGAGGTGAGGGGCTTAAACTATTTAATGAGGGCTGTGGGAAGAAAAGCGGCCATTTTTGTTTTCTGTTTCTTTGTTACATTGCTGGTAACTGGAGGGAGGCTGAGGCCCAGAGTATCGTGTACATGTTTAGTTTCTTTTGCACCCTGTTTTGAGTTTTCGAGCACAATAAATCACCAACACCGGTAACCCGACTGAGCCTGGATTCTTGGAGGCCAAAGAACCCCGTCACAGTGACCCAAATCATTACTGTTACTGTTATTATATAGTAAATTAAATCATTACTGTTAAGTTGTATCTATTGTCCAATTGTTTATTTGAATTCTTATTCCGGATTAGTTGGAGACATACACTAGGCTATATCAGCCCCACCAAAAATATTTTTCACCAGCCGCCACTGATATATATATATATATATATATTCCGTAAAAAAGACGTTTCGCCACCTCTCCAGGAAGCTTTCTCAATTAAAATGTCTGGATCCGCGGTGAGTTTGAGTCTTATATAGACAAAGCCTTGTATTGCTTGGAAACATGGCAATACAAGGCTTATTCTATATAAGACTCAAACGCACTGGAATTGAGAAAGCTTCCTGGAGAGATGGCGAAACGTCTTTAAATCTTGGAAACCAAGTCCAGTGGATATTTTTTTTTTACTTTTACGGAACGACTATGACCTGGATGACTGAGAATCTTCTTCAGCCTATACATATATATATAAAGATAGATAGATAGATAGATAGATAGATAGATAAAGTTAAACTAAAATAGTCTATATTTCAAGTTTGAAGAGTTTATGTACTTTTCAGTTCTTCCAACTGTATTTGATGCATTTGATTTTTATTTTTTTAATCTAAGCTGAATTATGAACAACAATGTTAAATACACATCTAAAAATTTTTATCTTAATAATTTTTAAAAAATAACCATTGTTGCCTCATCTGCATTTTATATCAATGCAGGCTGCCTGTGTAACCAGTAATACCAACAAACTGCTCCTGATTAAGTTATGTTCATTATATTAGAGGCCCAACCTAACTGTTGCTAACAGCTGGCCAAAGAGACAGTTTACAAAAGAAACTACTGATTTGCTAAGTGAAACAAAAGGTGTCATTAATGTGGATGGACTCAGGAATAAGAAATCCATAATTGTCTCTCTCTAGTTTTTGGGTCAGCATTGAGTTATTTTATAATCCTCCTCCCTGAGATCGAATAGCAAAATTTAATTGATGAAATAATACAAAGAAACGTTTGGGTTAAATACAGGATGGGTTTACATGTCATTGTTTCTGAGCTGCATAAAAAAAAGAGGGCGAGTATACCCACTTCTCCAGGGACCGCACTACAGATTTTTGTGTGTTCTGAGTGGAAAAAAGGTAGGGATCATATTCCCTAACTTTTGCGTCACACACAACAACCAATACGATTCAGGCTTTCCACCCAAACGGTAGCGTGTTATAAAGTATGCGTGCTAGAAGTCTTTGCAGTTCAAAGCACAGGAGCGCTTTCAGGATTTTTTTTTTTATTTCGGGATAAGAGAGGAGGTCTTTAACATTTCCCTTCGTTTTACTCCTGCTGCAAATAAACTCATAACAGCTTGCATGTAGGGCTCCATTGATGTGTGCAGATACCCTTGCCTTCCCGATCGGGTTTTACGCACGGCCACAGCGCAGCTGAGAATCCATTTTTTTTGCGTTTTCTCTTAAAAAGGGTTTTCCTAGGTTATTTTTCATTCTTTCATTTCATTGATTTTCATTCTTTTTTTTTTTTTTAGCAAACAAAAGTAAACAAGACCTCCCGAATTGCACGCATATTTCGCCACCGCGCAGTTTTGCGCATGGATCTCCTCGACCCCTTTCTAAAGATGACGGAAGAACAAGACAAATGTCTATCTGACTCCCCAAGCCCCAGCCTTTCGGAGGGCTCAGTGGGTTCCCCCTGCCCATCCGGTTCGGGATCTGACGCAGAGAATACCCGGCCGTCTGAGAACGCGCTCCGTCGTGCAGACGGGGCACTGCTGGGCGACTTCAAAAAGGATGCGGACGACAAGTTCCCTGCATGCATCCGCGAGGCTGTGTCCCAGGTACTCAAGGGCTACGACTGGACCCTTGTTCCGATGCCCGTGCGTGTAAATGGATCTATGAAGAACAAGCCGCATGTGAAGAGGCCGATGAACGCTTTTATGGTGTGGGCACAGGCGGCGCGAAGGAAGCTGGCGGACCAGTATCCGCACCTCCACAATGCGGAGCTCAGCAAAACTTTGGGAAAACTCTGGAGGTGAGTATCTGAGTTTACAAGGGCGGCTCCACGGGCAGGTATAAGGGACGAACTAATAATCAATAGATGATGCTCCAAAATGTTGATCCAGAGCCTAACTAGTTAAATACAGTATACATTTTACCTCAATAAAACTAAATAAATAAAACTAGTCATATATATGTATTTATATATAGTTAAGTGTATAGAGTGGCCATGTTTTTGTTGTCCTATGGGGACCATTTTCCAGGAATATGTTTTTTTGATTTTGGGGAACCTAAAGGTACTTCTGATAGGTTCTCCTCTCCTTTTTGTGATGTGAGTGTGTTAGGGTTAGAGTAGGGGCCAGGGATTATGGAGGACCAACTCTACCATATATAAAAATAAATACAGAAATAAATAAATGCTCAACAAATAAATAAGCGTACAATTAATAACCACCAAAAAAACAATAAACAAATAAATGTAAGTAGAAATTGAATTATACATTGAGACATAAATGTAAATAATTATTTTAATTAGCTTCTTTATTTATTTGCCTTTGTAATATTTACCTTGTTGATTTTTTTGACCTTTACAATCTTCAACTTTATTTTTTAATTACTTATATTTTTAAGTATTTATTTATGTGCATGTTATAATATCCTTTGTATTTTTGTACCCTAGTTATTTCTTCCTATTTATTTCTGCCTGCCCTTTTTACATTTCTGCCTCACTATGCAAATGAGGAGGGGGTGTGTCCTAGAGAGTCAACCTCTGCTCATTGGTTTGTTAGCATTTTACTGCATCGGTCGAATCTACAGGAGGAGAGGAGAGTCTGAAGTCATTAGAATGTGAGTAGGGACTCGTTTGCCAAACTTCGGCATCATAGTCAGCGGTCCTTCACACACGGCTATGCCGAGAGAGGGCCGCTGCAGACAGGCTGCCGTTAGCTTCGGAGCTCCGCTGGTGCCGCGGTCCTCCCAAGTTCGGAACATTTTCTTTTAAATTACGCATTGAATCTGTGAATGGGCCATATGGTGATGCTTAAAAGTATAATGTTCTCGCCTCAAATAATCTTAAAACGTACTTTTATTCAACAACAGCAACAGAAAAGAGAACATTTAACTTAATACTCTGAGCTCTGTGAGTTAAGAAGATGAGCTGCCAACCAATGAGCAGAAGTTGACTCTCTAGGACACACCCCCTCCTCATTTGCATAATGAGGCAGAAATGAATACAGAAATGTAAAAAGGGCAGGCAGAAATAAATAGCGGCGAAGAAATAACTAGGGTAAAAAAATACAAAAGGAAGAATAAAACAGACAAAAATATTGTAAAATGCACATAAATAAATACTTAGAAATATAAGTAATTAAAAAATGAAGTTGAAGATTATAAAGGACAAAAAATAAATAAGGTAAATATTAAAAAAGGCAAATAAATAAAGAAGCTAATAAAAGAGTTATATACATTTATGTTTCACTGTATAATTTAATTTCTACTTACATTTATTTATTTATTGTATTTTTGGTAGCAATTAATTGTATGCGCTTTTATTTATTGAGCATTAATTTATTTAAGTATTTATTTTAAATATGGCAGAGTTGGTCCTCCATGAGGGATAGACCATACATGAACTTAATGTGAATGGAAGTCAGTAGAAATTCCAAACAGGGATAGTGTGACATTACGTGTCAATAAGTGTATCTGTGTGTGAAATGGTGTCCATGGTTTTGAAATATTCAGAGGTGGGCAGAGTACCCCAAAAACGTACTCAAGTAAGAGTAGAACTTTTTGACATTTTTTTTTTTACACAAGGAAAAGTAAAAAGTAGCCATCCAGGAGAAGTGAAAAAGTATTTGTTAAAGGCTACCCAAATATTGGGTAGTTCTTGGATACAATATAACATCTGATTTAATGGTTAGAAATGATGCAGACTGACTTTGTGAGCAAGTTTGGGTATTTCAAAGACTCAAGTGCATGAAACAAAAAAAAATAATAAATGTCATGAATATACAGAAAAAAATTTATGCAGAAGAAATAATTTTAACAAATTAGGTTTTCCACATAAAACTTATATAAAACCAATCATCACCGTGAGAACTTTATATATGTCAGGAAAGGGTAAGGAACTATCACTGATAATATCTTATTGTATCTTCTCCTAAACTTGGAATAGTTACATTTACTCTCAGCGGACAAAGTTGTAAGAGATTCCAGTCAAAAAGAGTAGCGAGGCTTTTCAAGAATATTACTCAATTAAAAGCACAGTAACAAGTTTGGTACAGTAAGAGTACTCCTAAAAGTAGATGATTTTTTAAAATGTTACCCAAGTAAATTTACCTGAGTAAATGAAACTAGTTATATCCACATTTGGAAATATTTTAACTCTTCAAATTCTTAATCTAATTATGCTTAGTTTTAGATGAGGGCGGTTTCGGGAGTGAGTAAATATGTAAACAGGAGCTTCCTGGTGAGTATAATGATAGTATATATATTTAGAGATCAATAAATAGCACTCTTAATCAAGCTTTGTCTTTTCTTTTCTTAAATTAATGCTTGAAAAATTTAAACATTCAAACAAACCGGAATGGCCCGAAAGGCATTTACTCACCCGTGG
This sequence comes from Cyprinodon tularosa, assembly GCF_016077235.1. Classification (NCBI taxonomy): domain Eukaryota; kingdom Metazoa; phylum Chordata; class Actinopteri; order Cyprinodontiformes; family Cyprinodontidae; genus Cyprinodon; species Cyprinodon tularosa. The sequence goes on along the minus strand of NW_024038999.1, from coordinate 737,733 downwards.
CCCTCACCCTCCAAAAATAATTAAGTCAATTAAACTGTAAAAGTCTTCTATATTATTTAAAACATGTTTTACCCAATATCTCTCCCAAAGACAGACACGTTTTTCTATATATTTTTTGCTATTTGTGTAATGATTTGTGTAATTAATAAAAAAAATCCAATATTCAATCTAAAGGTATGTTCACACTAAACACGAATTTTGCTGATGGAGCAAATGATTCCCATGTTATTTTATGCAGAGGGCGGATTTGGAGCGGGAAAAAAAGCTGTGCAAAGTTTAGCAAGGAGAAGTTGGCCAATTCAATGTAGGGTGGTGAACTGCATGATTTTGGCGAGGTCAGCGATATTTTATCCCTGTCTTGCCTAAAAAATCTGAACCTTTGTTTACATTTGTGTCATGAAATCCAGTCAGGGACTAGATGTGGCTGTGAAGTGGAGTAAAGGAGCACAGCGGAGACAAGCTTTTCTTATTAAAAATGATGGATGGAGAAATGTTTTAACAAAGGTTGAAGTGGGGTTGTTCTTTAGAGGAGCTCTGCCGGCATCTGCCCAGGCAAACTTTGCTGATACACTCGTTACTCCTTTCATCCGTCGCAGTTAGGCTACAGAGGCCAGCTCCAGCCAGTCGTAGCTTCTCCTAGCTCTGCCTCCATGGTTGGCTTTGCTTCTCCAATGTACCACTGTCCTACTCCCTGGCATCTATAGCTAGTCCTAGCCAGCTGATGTTCTCAGACGCAGGCGTAGTCTCAGGGTTAGACATAATTAATGATCACTTTTGAAAAAGTTAATCAACCAGCATCCTTATTTGCCACCATCCTTTTCCAAAATCAACAACTTTTCTTTCTGTAGTGATCAATTGTTCCTCGACAGCACAGCGGTGCTGATATTGATAAACTCGATCAGCTGATTTTACTCACTGCCAGCTGGCTGCTTTCTTTGCTTGTTTGTGAGGGATCAGCTGGATCCCCGAAACCTTGCGCTTTTCTTCAAGTCATCAGTGAAGGTTTTCTACTTCTAATGGCTACCTTGCAACCTAATAAGTTCCCAAAAATAAAAGAAATGACAGAGTAGTTTTTAGTAGGAGCTTTTCGAATCAATCAAAAATAAAAAAGCACTTGCCGAGAGTTTTATGGATCTGGAGGTGTTTTCTTTACTTATAAAAATAACAGAAATAATATTCAAGTTGATTTACAAAAATGTAATTATAAACCTTAATCGGTGGTTTTATTCCTCACTCCTTCACCAAACAATCAGATCAACCTCATTCACAGCCATAGGCATTTTAGCTTATTTTTGAGGATGATGAAGCAACCCTAATTTGAATCAAAGTAACCCTAAAATATGAGGGGGTTTTTAATACTGTATATGCTTTAAAAAAAAGTGACATTGTAAAAACTATACAGTAATTTGGTTATTTAACACTTGATGTCCCAGAGAATTTCAGTTCTCCTGCAAGCCCCCATCCCCTTTTCAAGTGTGTATTCACTCTACCTTGCTAACTGTCCTTGTTGTAATGCAAATAACCTGTGATAGGACCAGCCCTCCTACATGAGACTGGATAAAGGCTGAAACAAACTGGCATCAGAACAAGAGCATGCTCCAAACACTTTTCATTACCTGCCCCTGCAATATCAGACCTTTTTGCAGGAATAACTTGATAAGTCATATCTACAGGTGCTGGTCATAAAATTAGAATATCATGAAAAAGTAGATTGATTTCAGTAATTCCATTTAAAAAGTTAAACTTGTATATTATATTCATACATTACATACAAACTCATATATTTCAGATGTTTATTTTGTTTAATTTTGATGATTACAAATGACAACAAATGAAAATCTCAAATTCATCATATCAGAAAATTAGAATATTACTGAAGACCAATAAAAACAAAGGATTTATAGAAATGTTGGCCAACTGAAAAGTATGAACATGAAAAGTATGAGCATGTACAGCACTCAGTATTTAGTTGGGCCTCCTTTGGCCTGTATTACTGCAGCAATGCGGCGTGGCATGGAGTCGATCAGTCTGTGGCACTGCTCAGGTGTTATGATAGCCCAGGTTGCTCTAATAGTGGCTTTTAGCTCTTCTGAATTGTTGGGTCTGGTGTATTGCATCTTCTTCTTCACAATACCCCATACATTTTCTATGGGGTTAAGGTCAGGAGAGTTTGCTGGCCAATTAAGAACAGGGATACCATGGTCCTTCAACCAGGTACTGGTAGCTTTGGCACTGTGTGCAGGTGCCAAGTCCTGTTGGAAAATGAAATCTGCATCTCCAAAAAGTTGGTCAGCTGCAGGAAGCATGAAGTGCTCTAAAACTTCCTGGTATGTGGCTGCGTTGACCCTGGACCTCAGAAAACACAATGGACCAACACCAGCAGATGACATGGCACCCCAAACCATCACTGACTGTGGAAACTTTACACTGGACTTCAAGCAACGTGGATGAAGTGCCTCTCTTCTTTTCCTCCAGACTCTGGGACCTTGATTTCCAAAGGAAATGCAAAATTTACTTTCATCAGAGAACATGACTTTGGACCACTCACCAGCAGTCCAGTCCTGTTTCTCTTTAGCCCAGGCAAGACGCTTCTGACGCTGTCTGTGGTTCAAGAGTGGCTTGACACAAGGAATGCGACAGCAGAAACCCATGTCTTTCATACGTCTGTGTGTGGTGGTTCTTGAAGCACTCACTCCAGCTGCAGTCCACTCTTTGTGAATCTCCCCCACATTTTTGAATGGGTTTTGTTTCACAATTCTCTCCAGGGTGCGGTTATCTCTCTTGCTTGTACACTTTTTTCGACCACATCTTTTCCTTCCCTTCGCCTCTCTATTAATGTGCTTGGACACTGAGCTCTGTGAACAGCCAGCCTCTTTAGCGATGACCTTTTGTGTCTTGCCCTCCTTGTGCAAGGTGTCGATGGTCGTCTTTTGGACAACTGTCAAGTCAGCAGTCTTCCCCATGATTGTGTAGCCTATAGAACTAGACTGAAAGACCATTTAAAGGCTTTTGCAGGTGGTTTGAGTTAATTAGCTGATTAGAGTGTGGCACCAGGGGCCATCAATTTTGAACCTTTTCACAATATTCTAATTTTCTGATATGATGAATTTGAGATTTTCATTTGTTGTCATTTGTAATCATCAAAATTAAACAAAATAAACATCTGAAATATATGAGTTTGTATGTAATGTATGAATATAATATACAAGTTTCACTTTTTAAATGGAATTACTGAAATCAATCAACTTTTTCATGATATTCTAATTTTATGACCAGCACCTGTACATCTGTTGAACAACAGATATCATACGGGTCCTAGTTCCTGAGCTGAGAACAGGACATAACAATGCTTTTCCAAGAAGGCAAGGCAGAGCTTATTTATATTGTCCATTCACCAACAGACTCATTGCAAAGCTCACTATGTGAAAGAAAGAAAAACTTACAGAATAATTGTATTTTGTCTGTTCTCGCCTTTTCATGTCATTAAACATTTCAACTTAGAGAATGACAAACAGTATAATTTCAATATTGGAGTAACATTTATTTCACCAAAGGAAAGGCTCTACATATGAGGCTACAATTGTCCCATTTAGCAGTTTTTACAAACCAAAGGTGAGTCCTTCCTGCATTTGCAACAGGTATACTTTGTGCAGAGCACACAACGCTCAGTGCTGTGGTTCCTGTTACAGAGATTGTGCAAATCTTTGTGTAAATTACCATTTCAAACAAAAGTACATTCTCCACATCTAGAATGAACACTCTGGTTGTCTATAAATTTATTTCAGATCTCCATATTCCTAATATTACTGTTCAGCATTTGTATTATTTTAACTATGACATTTTTTTTCCAGATATCATAAATACATTTTCAATAAAGCTAATAAATGTGAGAATGGCCAATTAAAATGTAAACATTTTACTTTCTAGATAAATAAAACTTAATTCTTACTAGTATATATATTTTTTCTAATATTCAGTGTCTGCTACAAAAATATATTTTAGAAAATATATTATTACAGTTAGGTCTAGGAGTGGGGTTTTGATCACAAGGAATCTTATTTTAGTAATCTACAAATGGAACAACATATAAACTTAACTCGAGCAATCTTCTTCTTAGCCACCTTCCTCTTCTTTGTAGCAGCACTGTTCCTCTGTCTTTTAATTACACTCTCCTTTTTTATAAATTTTTTTGGATTTCTGCATTTCTACATCTCTAGTTCCAAGTTGGTGAATTAAGAACCTTCTGTTGCCTGTTGTCATAGTGACTTGTCGAATAGGTTGCACACGTGCTTAACTCTTGAGAGGACCTACTTAAAATTGATTGAACAAATTGATAGCAGCCGCCTCGAAACCGAAAACTCAGAGTTCCCGTCTTTAGGCTAGATCAATTTAGATTTGCGGATTTGAATCTGAACTTGTTAAACCTTCTTCGTGAAACATACCCCAGGTTTATTAGAAATAATAATAAACAAAGACAAAACAAGTAAACAAGCCTGATGGAGCTCCTTAACTAAGATGTTGGCCAACGCTTTGAGGAAAACACTGCAAAACACTTGAAATGTTCAGTCATATTTCTGAACCTAATGATGGTTGTTTGTGAAATGCTAATCAGCGGGGCGCTCTAATGTGTCTGAGAGTGGTTTGTTTGATTATCTTTAAAACCACAACTCAAAATCAATGGTTAAATCTACTGAATCATTAGTAAATCATTATATTTTGTTTTGGTTTCTAGTTATTATTCTGTTATCAACAAAACACTCTGAACAAGTTTACAAAATATGAGTAGAAAACTGTAGAATTAATCTATTCTTGTCCGCACTAGAATATTAAGGTGAAAGTCATCATTACTGTAGACCCAGCTCCTATCGCAACTGTGAGAATAGATTAACGCAGATATTTCTGTATTCATATCGCCGGATAAGAGTCTGGTGTTAGCGCCATTAACCCTGACCACGGCCCACGACAAATATATATATATTAGTGCTGTCAAAATTATCGCGTTATTATCGCGTTAACGCGAGGCCATTTTAACGGCGATAATTTTTTAAACGTGAGATTAATGCTATGTTGTTTTATGGTACAATTTTCCAAGTACATCCCGCTGCAGCCTGCGAGAAGGCGGGGCTAATTTCCCCCAGTGTATGCATTTCTCATAGGCTTCAAGAGCGGAGCTCCTCAAGGAAAAAAGACGCTCATACACTGGGTAGCGCTAGTGCCTTTTCTTTAAGCCCCACCACCAACAAACAAGTTGAGTGTCTGGTAACTAGTAGCAACCTGAAATACGCTGAGAAAACAGATTACTGAGGTGAAATGGAATCTGCTACGGCACTCTTGCTGTCTGTGTACGCCACAGGTCGGTATCGTGTGTGTGTGTGTGTTGGTGGGTGTGTGTGTGTGTGTGTGTGTGTGTGTGTGTGTGTGATCTCATTTTTGTTAAGAGGCTGAAAAGTAACTTTCTAGACTGAAAGACTGTATTAACTGTAAAGACTGTCTTTTACATCAGCCTGTTTTCAGGGCCTTTTTTTTTGGCTACATATTTGTTATTTTTTGCTACATGCCTCCCCATCTTCTTGCCATATGTTTCTATGGCATAAATCAGTGTCTGTGACCTGTTTTCATTTAAAAAAAAGAACATTGGCACAAACCTAGCCTGTATGTATTTTTTGTATGTCATCGAGAGTATTTAAATGATTTTCAATCAGAAAAAAAATTTGCGATTAAAATGCGATTAATCACGAGTTAACTCAGGCATTGATGCGATTAATCGCGATTAAAAAAATTTAATCGATTGACAGCACTAATATATATATATATATATATATATATATATATATATATTGCATCATAATAAAACTAAATTCTGTAACTGTGTATTTTGTGCACAGACTTCTAAATGATGGTGAAAAGCGGCCATTTGTGGAAGAGGCTGAAAGGCTCCGGGTACAGCACAAGAAGGATCATCCGGACTATAAATACCAACCCCGGCGGAGGAAGACAGTAAAGAATGGCCAAAGTGAGTCAGAAGACTGCAGTGACAGAACACATATCTCCACCAACGCCATCTTCAAAGCTCTCCAGCAGGCAGACTCCCCTTCCTCCAGCATGGGGGAGTTGCACTCTCCTGCTGAACACTCAGGTGAGGAAAGGATGCTTTAATATGAGCAGTTACAAGTGAGACTTAACTACAGTCATTTAAACAAAGTTTTTTCGATCCTCTAGGCTCACAGGGCCCTCCAACCCCTCCTACCACCCCAAACACTGATTCCAGCTCAGGTAAGATAGACCTGAAGCGTGAAGTGGGGCTCCGTGCTCTGCCTGACGGCACTGTTGGGCGCCAGCTAAACATCGATTTCCATGATGTAGACATCACTGAGCTGAGCACCGATGTCATTTCTCACATCGAGACCTTCGACGTCAATGAGTTTGACCAGTACCTACCGCCCAATGGCCATCTGGGTCTAGCTGGCACCACTCCCATCAGCTATATTGGCAGCTACAGCATCAGCAACGGGGCCCCACTTAGTCCACGAGCAGCAGGGGGGGCAGCCTGGATGCCTAAAAGCCAGAACCAGCAAGGAGAGCAGCAACAGATTACCCTAACCACATTGGGGGGTGGGGGCTCAGATGCTCCTCAGGCCCAGCCAAGGACCCAGATCAAGAAAGAGCAGCTCAGTCCAAGTCACTACAGCGACCAGCAGAGTTCCCCACAGCACATTACCTACAGCCCCTTCAGCCTGCAGCACTTCAGCCCCTCCACCTACCCAGCCATCTCCAGGGCACATCAGTATGAGTACCCCGATCACCAGGGGGGAGGTACATCATACCACAGCCATGCGGGGGCAGGACAGGGCTCAAGTCTGTACTCTACTTTCAGTTACATGGCAACCCCAGTCCAGTCCATGTATACACCCATAGCAGATAACGCAGGGGCACCATCGATCCCTCAGGGCAGCTCGCAGCATTGGGAGCAGGCTCCAGTTTACACCCAACTCACTCGACCATGAGTTAAGAGAGGCTGATGCAGGACACAAAAACACAAATCTTACATACAAAACTTAACACTTTATGGGGGGGTCTTTCCCTGAATAAGACACTTGAATTCAAAGAAGAGAATTGCTACACTAAATGGTTGGCTCACTTAGTGCCTTGCTTATTTTATCACATTAGGAGCATATATTTTTGGAAAGAGGAAAACACTTAAGACAATCCTCTGTGAGGATTTATTCTTTGTTAATATTTCTTCAGGTACTGTGTATGATTTATTATCAATGGTGGCAGTTTTAAGCTCAAAGAAGGAGTTGGAGATGTTGAGGCTTTGCTGCAGGGATGTTTTCTTAAAAAGCAACAGCCTGTCAGATCAGATGGATTGATGGATTTTAAGGTTTACAAACTGAGCTGTAAAAGAAGTTCAAAAATCTATATTCCCATTCTAAGCTTCTCTGTGATTCTGTTGTAAGCGGATGATTACATTTTGCAAGTTTGGGTTATTGCAACATGATTGTTAGAAGGGCTATTATGCAACATAAGAGAAAACATGCCATTATAATTATCTGCGTTTCTAATGGAGCGCATTTCACCTTCTGTGCCTTGATGTTCCTACTTTTTAAAATTTTTTTCTTTCAAACCTTTTGTACGCTTGTCCTGTCACGGCCGCTGCTGAGGCCATAATTACCAGTTTATAGCATGCATTTAAAAGCTACAGGAAATCACCTTTAACCCTTGTGGGTGTCCCCCCGTTTCTCCCCACCCCCTATAGCATGCTAGTGCCCTCAATGTCCCACCCTATTGATCAAACCCAGTTAAACATTGTATTTATTTATTTGTTTGTTAGTTTTGACTTTAGTTTTCATACTGTTGTAATAAATATGGATTTTCCTCCTTGTGACGTTGAAAGCATAAACACTTTATCCCATTTTTTTCTCTTTGCAAGTTTTAGAAAAAATGGTACATGCTGTAAGTTTTTGTTGTTTATTTATCTTATTGCATCTCATAAATTAGTATTTTAAACATTTGAATTTTTTTTAAACATTAATAGTAGTTTTTTTTCATAGTTGTAAGGTTTCTTTAAGTGTGATTCAATACCATGGCTGGAAGAAATGGAAAATAATTTCACCTTTTAGTGTATTTAAACCCTTTTGTGTTCTGTAATGTCTTTAATCTGTCTTTTTATCTACATGGATTTTCATTAAAAAGGAAGATCTTTAAAAAAAAAACCAAAAGTCTAATTTATTTCTCCTTTAGACTATGAAGTTGGCATAGCTGTATTGTGAAATTTTTTCTTCTTTCTTCCTAAAACTGTGTTGTCCCCAAGCCACCCACACACCGGCACCAATACGCTTTCCTTCTGCTGGTAACTGCAGGGGGTACATAGGCAACTTGGTCGCAAAAAAATCAACCCTACTGCTATTCTCAACCTACCAGATTGTCCTGCAGACGGATGTGTTTTGGATGATGACTGCTTGTTGAGGCTTGTGTTATGGATGTGTAAAAACTTTAATATAGAGTAATTTTCACAGCAGTAGCATGAGACACTTAAAAGTTTTATCTCAATGCATTATTCTGATGGGAGAAAACCCTATTGCCCCAATCGCTTTTGCTCTTGCAGTAAGTTGTACAACCCTTTTTAGTAAAAAAAAGGCATATATTTTTTACCTTTTGTTTTTCCTGCCATTTAAATAGTTTTTTTAGCATTTATTTTTTTCTAAAGTTTATAATTTCATGCACTATGTAGGAGAAAAGGTCCACAGAACCAAAGGCCTTCAACAAACATATAAAGTGGCATGAGGCCCTTTTCCACAAATTTGTTTTTTTTTGTTTTCCTTTAAAAGACTGCATGGAGTCTTTTGTTTGTGTAGAATTTCATTCTTATTCAGCAAAAGCCTCATTGCACCAGTTGAAGCCCCTGTGGTGTTTAACTAAGCAATTTTTTTTTTCATTATTTATGATATAAAAAAAATATATATTTTTCTAATAAGACTTCTCTCCCAACCAGATAGCAACTAGCCTTTAAAGTCGTAGGGAAGTCATATTTAAAATTTTAATTATTCCTCCTTAAACATGTATATAAATTTACTCTTTATCAGATCATATTGGCCCAAAAGTTAGAAAATTTATTTTTAAAACAAAAGCCTGTGTTGAAATCTGTGGGTTATTTTTCGCTATGTTATGCAGGCCAGTTTGTTATACATCAGCTTGTACACCTAAGTTAGTCATCTGTCAATCCCATTTTTTCGTCATAGCATCTTTTAAGAATCATTTAAGAATCATTTTCTTTACCATTGAGTTACGTCCCAGTGTTCACGGGGATGGACGTCTGTGTCTGTCTCAGGGCTCGTCTGCCTGGCTGTGTGTTTCCTGGATGGAGCCACTGGTGGAGGTGGGTGACATTTGCCTTTTGTATCTCTGCTTCTTTTTCTATGTCTGCTTCTGTCTTGTTGAACCCCAGTCGACCTCGGCAGATAGATAACCCTAGTTCTGCTGTCATTCTGGCTTAAACTTGTATATAAATGTACTCTTTATCTGACAATTAATTTTTTTTATTTCTTAAAAAAACAAACAAAAAAAACCCTGTCTTAAAATCTGTGTTTTAATTTGGAGAATCATATATCAACGGTCATCTGTCAATCAAATTATTTCGGTCATAGTATTTTGATTCATATGTCAGAGCAAATATACACAACAGTTGAAATAAGAAATAAGAATAATTTACTTTACCATTGATTTATGTCCCAGTGTTCATGGGGATGGACGTCTTCGGCAGGCATAGAGCCAACAGAGCTAGCAGCATGGCGAGGAAAAGGTTCAAACATAAACCAAATGAAGCCGCCCTGGCCTCCTCTTCCACAACATCTTTGTCCACACTTTCCCTCTCTAAATAAAAAATGTATGACGGAAGAGACTCATCCATGACCTCCAACACAAAACTCTCCTCCTCTTGCATGTTTTGCTGTCCATAGCGTCAATGACAGTGTTGGTGCCAAGTCACCAATGTAGTAATACTTGGTGTCAATGTAATTTCCCACTGTCACTAAGTCGCTAATAGGATAGCAAGATGCTTCCGAGACCCTGACCACAACCAAAAATGCTTGCAAACCTTCTGCCACAACAATCCCGCCCCCTTGATAAACGACCAATCATTCACTTTATTCACTCGTGTAAAGCCGGACACCACTCTGGAGAATTCGGAACTGTAACCGTTGGAACAGCCGCTTCCCTTCAACTTTACAGGTGCTGGTCATAAAATTAGAATATCATGAAAAAGTAGATTGATTTCAGTAATTCCATTTAAAAAGTGAAACTTGTATATTATATTCATACATTACATACAAACTCATATATTTCAGATGTTTATTTTGTTTAATTTTGATGATTACAAATGACAACAAATGAAAATCTCAAATTCATCATATCAGAAAATTAGAATATTGTGAAAAGGTTCAAAATTGATGGCCCCTGGTGCCACACTCTAATCAGCTAATTAACTCAAACCACCTGCAAAAGCCTTTAAATGGTCTTTCAGTCTAGTTCTATAGGCTACACAATCATGGGGAAGACTGCTGACTTGACAGTTGTCCAAAAGACGACCATCGACACCTTGCACAAGGAGGGCAAGACACAAAAGGTCATCGCTAAAGAGGCTGGCTGTTCACAGAGCTCAGTGTCCAAGCACATTAATAGAGAGGCGAAGGGAAGGAAAAGATGTGGTCGAAAAAAGTGTACAAGCAAGAGAGATAACCGCACCCTGGAGAGGATTGTGAAACAAAACCCCTTCAAAAATGTGGGGGAGATTCACAAAGAGTGGACTGCAGCTGGAGTGAGTGCTTCAAGAACCACCACACACAGACGTATGAAAGACATGGGTTTCTGCTGTCGCATTCCTTGTGTTAAGCCACTCTTGAACCACAGACAGCGTCAGAAGCGTCTAAAGAGAAACAGGACTGGACTGCTGGTGAGTGGTCCAAAGTCATGTTCTCTGATGAAAGTAAATTTTGCATTTCCTTTGGAAATCAAGGTCCCAGAGTCTGGAGGAAAAGAAGAGAGGCACTTCATCCACGTTGCTTGAAGTCCAGTGTAAAGTTTCCACAGTCAGTGATGGTTTGGGGTGCCATGTCATCTGCTGGTGTTGGTCCATTGTGTTTTCTGAGGTCCAGGGTCAACGCAGCCACATACCAGGAAGTTTTAGAGCACTTCATGCTTCCTGCAGCTGACCAACTTTTTGGAGATGCAGATTTCATTTTCCAACAGGACTTGGCACCTGCACACAGTGCCAAAGCTACCAGTACCTGGTTGAAGGACCATGGTATCCCTGTTCTTAATTGGCCAGCAAACTCTCCTGACCTTAACCCCATAGAAAATCTATGGGGTATATTGAAGAAGAAGATGCAATACACCAGACCCAACAATTCAGAAGAGCTAAAAGCCACTATTAGAGCAACCTGGGCTATCATAACACCTGAGCAGTGCCACAGACTGATCGACTCCATGCCACGCCGCATTGCTGCAGTAATACAGGCCAAAGGAGGCCCAACTAAATACTGAGTGCTGTACATGCTCATACTTTTCATGTTCATACTTTTCAGTTGGCCAACATTTCTATAAATCCTTTGTTTTTATTGGTCTTCAGTAATATTCTAATTTTCTGATATGATGAATTTGAGATTTTCATTTGTTGTCATTTGTAATCATCAAAATTAAACAAAATAAACATCTGAAATATATGAGTTTGTATGTAATGTATGAATATAATATACAAGTTTCACTTTTTAAATGGAATTACTGAAATCAATCTACTTTTTCATGATATTCTAATTTTATGACCAGCACCTGTATGTAGTGATTTAACACCAGTAATTGTCAGGGTTAGTTGTGGTAGAGGACCCAAATGCAGAGGCAGAGAGGCTGAGGAGATTTCTTGGAAGTTCAATGGGGCAAAAACAGTAACAAAGGCAGGAATGCAAAAATCCAACTAATAATCAAAAGCAAACCAGAACTATGGAGACATCTGAAGGGAAACCAAACACGAGGAGCCAGGGAGAGACGAGGAACGTGGACAACAGCATGGGAGGACAGCAAAGACAAGGAACCAACAAAGAGTGAGAGCAGAGGGAGAGCATATATAGCAGAGAGAGACAAAGGGAGGGCTAACGAGCAGACAAGGAGCAGGTGTGAGAGGAGACAACGAGGGAGCCAAGGGGAAAGGAACATACACACACACAAGAGGGCAATAGAGGACAACAGAAAAACATGAGAACTAATATAAATCTAGAAATTACAACAAAACTGGAATTAAACCAATAAATCTAGAAAACAAGGAGCAAAGTAAAGAACAGCAGAACCAAGACCATGACAGTAATAGCTGAAACAAACTGCTTAACATTAGGTTTAAATAAGATAAGATAGACAAAATGCAAGTAATAGTTTGTATAGGAAAAATATTTGCGGCAAAAGTCTGTACTTCAGTCCTATCCCCTTTGGTCAGATCACCTAATGCACCTAATTTCTTGTGTTTCAATGGTATAATGACCTGTTGAAAACAATAAACTGTCATTGAATAAATGAAGAGGAACCAAACTTAGGAAAGTCTAACAGTATTTAAAAATAGCGTCTGAAACAAATGGTAGATGCAGGCTTTTGAAAATCTTTAAATTAAGGACTTTATTCTCCTGAAAATAATGACAATTAGTCGATCAGGGTTATAAGTGAAAAAGAAAGCCAGAGCTGATTTAGCAGGTAATAATGACCCAGCAATTTATCAAGACTTTGGTTCAGAAGAGGGTGGTAAGTATAAAACATTTACTTGAGACACTTTTTTTGCTTATTAAATTTTTATTAAAGAATAAAGTGTTTCACATGTTCACAGAGTGTAGTACTAAACTCCATCACGTCTCTTACCAGTTGTGTTGAGAGTCTAAACATTACACCTTTTCTTATGATTGTTAAGCATCCAACATCCTGTATTCATTTTTCTTAATTCCCTTTCCTGCCCTCTTAGACAATATTTATTATCATTTTATATACAAAACTTAATTTTGTTTTGTACAGCTACACCTTTAATTGCATTTCCATCACTCTTTTTTATTTTATTTTCTTCAGTGGTGTCAAAAATACACACATCTGTTTCTTAAGTAGAAGTATAGATCCTGCAGTTTAAAAACACTCAGGTGAAAGTTGAAGTATCAACTTGACCTCTTTACTTAAGTAAAAGTGAAAAAGTATGTGCTCCAAAAACTACTTAAAGTATAAAAGTATAAAGTAACCTTTAAAAAAAAACAGCCAGATGGCGCTATATGAATTGAAAGCTGAATTTTTCAACTATTTCGAAAAATTCTTTAATATAGGGCCAAGGATGAGGGAGGTCCTGTTGGTCTCCATCTCCCGATACGCTCTCGCCTGTGTTCGACCTTTCAGACATTTCAACATCTTTTTTTGAATCCATCATTGTAGCATGGCATAGACAATTCACGTTTACAGTTTGAAGAACACCCGCTTGCTTCTGATGATTTCCTTTAGCTAACCAATGAGTGTTTGCGTTATATGACTCATCCAATCACACTAGTTTTCACTAGATGTGGATGGCGCCAATGATCTGCATTGGATGGCGCACATGACGAGATATAAATATTTATAAACATTAAAGCAGGGGTAACCAATTAAAAATCAGCGGGGTCCGAATAAAAAGAAAATCATCAACCAGTAAAGGTCCGGAAGCTATTTTTAATGATCTGTTACTTTAAACCCAATTTAACACTGAAATAAAATGAGGTATTAATGCATCCATGTTATACATAAAAAAAAGAATAGAAATTGCCAAAAATTGCATCCCGTGCTATCTCAGAGGAGTTGGGACTTGTATGACTGTATTCCTGTATATCCATCAGTAGTTAAAAGGACAAGGGTCAGCAAAATGCAAATTCTGCCCTGTAAAACAATGACAGCGCAATTGTCGCTGTATGATCCGAAGCCTCATTTGGAGCTTTTAAACAGGCTTTTGAAAAACTTTGATAATTTGCTGCTTAACATTCAAGATTTTTTAGAATAAAAAGCTAGCAGATGTGCAAACAATAGCAGAAATACATTTATAGAGCATTCAGTATTGTAAGAAAGTCTACAATGTTTCTGAATGAATACAGCATTGTATGAGTTAAGGTCTGTTCCGTTTATGTCTTTCCAAACTCCCGTCGGCTATCACTGTTTATTGTTGTGTGTTAATAACAAGAGACTACAACAAATAAATCAGCCGTACATTAGACAAAATCTTTGGATTTACTGTTGTTCATAACACCCTTATCTTTGTAAATGTTAGGATTCCAGTTTGTGTGGGTTGTTTTTTTGTGTTTTCCTTTCTCCACCACCAGGCGGTGCCCTGTCCTCGTTGGGCCTCCCTGCACACCTGCGACTCGTTGGTACATTACCAGAGGAGTACTTGAGCAGCGGATTGTCACTACTTCAACGCCAGAGTGTTTGCCAGTTTTTTGGTACTCTAGCCTAACTGAGATTAGCAGAGTCTAACCTTAGCCTTATCTCTTTGAGTCTAAGCTTGCCTTTGTCTTTTGTTCTCTGGCAGGAAGCCTTCCTGATTCACTGAATAAGCCTGGACTTTCTACTCCCCTCCAAAGATAAACCGAGTCAAACAGAGTCATGCGGAGCAAGGGGAAACCTCCACATGATCCGTTCAAGTCCTCTTCAGGAAAGCCCGGTGAAAGTCCCCTACAATACTCCTCTGGATCCAACCTTAGTCTGCCTGTGCACCCTCCAACAAGTTCCTTCATCTCAGGATAAAACCCCACAAACTGGATTCAAAGGATAACAAAGTGCCCCCTAAACATGAGTGCCTCTCCTGCAAAATACAAGCCTCAGCCTTTTTTCCTACATTCCCTGAACTGATCATTGTGATCTTCAGAATTTCCGGTTCTGGTTCACCAGTGCGCTGTGGTCCAACTGTGTTACCCAGCTGTATATCTGTCAGTCTGCGTTTTTGCTTTCCACATGTTTCTGCATGTGGGTCAGATCCTTTAAACCCATCATGACAGTAAATGAATCTGCCAAATAACCACATTTCTTTTCCCATAAGAGGTATATTTAAACATGTCATGGTTTTGAGGTGCTTGACCCACATGCAGAACCAACACAGAAGGCAAGAGAAGTTTTCAGACGTTTAATTAAACAGCGAGGGAACCAAACACTGGGAGCTGCGGCACGGTGAGCAGGTGGACTATCAGCGCAGGCAGGACTGATCGATCTGCGGTGAGAGCCAAAGTTAGACACAGAGATAGGGAGAACGAGATAGGGGAAACGTAAAATAAACCTACCGCCGGATGAAGGAACCGGGCAGGGGGGAGTGGAGAGACGGACTCACTGAGGAACCTCCCGAGAAGTTGGCAGGTGACTGAGCGACAGGTGGGCAGGTGATTGAAGTCTGTGAGGAGGGGCCCGAGCAGCAGCGGCCGAGGAGGAATCCGGGGGCAGCTGATGGAACCAGAAGGGCTTGAAGGGCTCTCCAGCCCGGCTTGGTACCACCAAGGGAGCTGGAGGGATTATTCAGAGGTAGATCCAGAACAGTCTGAACCGGAGAACTTCCACTGAAGACGTCGGAGCTCGAGGAAACACTGGAACGGTTTTCACAAGGAGAAAAGACCAACAAGGTTAACACTCTGGCGTCCATCAGCTGTCAAAGTGCTGCTTAAATAGCTGAGCCGCACGCCGCTGAACAAGCCACAGGTGTGTACCACGCCCACCTGTCAGCTCCAGCCACCTGCAGAGAAGGGAGAGAGAGGCAGAGCCCTGACACCACCCCCCCCTCAACGGTCGCCACCCGGCGACCCAGAGGAAGACGTGGAGGGGCGAGAGGCAAGGAAGTCGTCGATCAGGGACTGATCTGTGATGGCAGAGCCGGGCACCCACGATCGGTCCTGGGGGTCGCCGTCCTCCCAGTCGACGAGGTACTGGCAACCCCTACCCCGAGGACGGGAGGCCACGATCCGCCGGATCCGGCAGCCCTGAAGATCCTGGGAGGGCGGAGGGGGAACGGCCGGAGGGCACAACTTGCTGGTGAGCACAGGCTTAATTTGGGACACATGAAACGTTGGGTGCACTCGGGAGTGTGTGGGGAGGCGAAGACGGACAGCTGTGGGACTGACAATGGATTCGATAGTAAAAGGCCCGGAGAAGCGGGGTGCCATTTTGCGGGGGGTCGATCTGGAGGGTAAGTCTCGGGTGAACAGCCAGACTCGCTGGCCGGCACGATAGGGAGGTGCTGGTATTCTTTTCCGGTCAGCGAATCTGCGGTTCTGTTCGGCAGTTCTGTGAAGAGCCTGGACGGTCTCAGCCCAGAACTGTCGGCAGCGACGAACATGGCTGTCAACCGATGGGACAGAGATTAATCTCTCATCAGAAGGAAGAAGGGGGGGCTGGTAGCCTAAGGAGACCTCAAAGGGAGAGTAGCCAGTGGCGGTGGATGTGTGGCTGTTATGGGCATACTCTACCCAAGGAAGGAATTTACACCAGTCTGACGGATTGGAGCAAGTGAGACAACGGAGGGTTGCCTCGAGTTCCTGATTTAGCCGTTCAGTCTGACCATTAGTTTGGGGATGATAACCTGAGGAAAGAGTATACCTGGCACCTAGGGCAGAGGCAAACTCTTTCCAGACCCGTGATGTGAATTGAGGCCCCCTGTCAGATAAAATGTCCCGGGGGAGGCCATGCAAGCGGAAAACATGCTTAATCATGAGCTGAGCAGTTTGAAAGGCCGTGGGGAGTCTACGGAGGGCAACGAGGTGACAGGCCTTGGAGAATCGGTCAATGATTGTTAGGATTGTCGTCATTCCCTGTGAGGGAGGCAAACCAGTCACAAAATCTAGGGCGACGTGAGACCAAGGGCGACTTGGGACAGGAAGTGGTTGAAGTAAACCAGCAGTGGGCCGGTAGGACGATTTGTTTTGGGCACAGATTGGACAGGCAAGTACATACTCCCGGACCTCCTTAGCCATGGATGGCCACCAGAAGCGGCGGGAGATGTAATTGAGAGTTCGATGGAAGCCAGGGTGAGCCGAGAGCTTGTTTGAATGGCCCCAGTCTAAAACTTGGGAGCGGGCAGTCTTGGGGACAAAGAGACGGTTGGGGGGTCCAGTTCCTGGATCTGGATCGTCCTCTAGAGCCCGGGAGATTAGATCCTCTATCTCCCATTGGAGAGCGCCAAAGGTGCAGGAGGATGGAAGGATGGGGCCTGGTTCTGGATCCGTGTCTTGTGGGGCATGGAGGCGGGAAAGAGCATCAGGCTTAAGGTTCTTGGAGCCAGGGCGGTAGGAAATCGACAGGTTGAAACGGGAGAAGAACAGTGACCAGCGTGCCTGCCGAGGATTGAGTCGTTTAGCTGACTGGAGGTAGGCCAGGTTCTTATGATCCGTCCAGACAATGACGGGCTGCTCGGACCCCTCAAGCCAGTGGCGCCACTCCTCCAGGGCCAGTTTAATGGCTAATAACTCCCTATCGCCCACATCATAATTTCTTTCTGAGGAGGACAGACGACGAGAGAAAAAAGCACAGGGGTGGAGCTTACGGTCAGTGTCGGACTGTTGAGAAAGGACAGCACCTACCCCTGTGTCAGAGGCGTCTATCTCGAGAGTGAATTGTTTAAGAGGGTCGGGGTGCACGAGGATAGGTGCTTGGGAGAACCTCTCCTTTAGTTTCTCGAATGCAGAGTTAGCATCAGGGTTCCAAATGAACTGGTCCCTCGGTGAGGTGAGGGCATGTAGGGGGGCGGCTATTTGACTGTAGCCCCTTATGAAACGGCGATAGAAGTTTGCGAAGCCAAGAAAACGCTGGAGCTGCTTCCGAGTCTCAGGTATGGGCCAGTCTAGGACCGCCTTAATCTTATCAGGGTCAGATCTGACTTGTCCCCCCTCTAAAATGAGACCGAGGAAGGTTACAGAGGACTGGTGAAACTCACACTTCTCAGCCTTAACGAACAGACGATTTTCGAGCAGGCGTTGAAGGACCAGTCGAACATGACGGATGTGCTCAGTGAGGTTTCGGGAATAGATTAGAATGTCATCGATGTAAACGAAGACAAAAACATTCAGGTAGTCCCGGAGGACGTCATTAACCAAAGCCTGAAAGACGGATGGGGCATTGCAAAGCCCAAAGGGCATTACCAAATACTCAAAATGACCCAGAGGGGTCTTAAAAGCCGTCTTCCACTCATCCCCCCGACGGATCCGAACTAGATGGTACGCATTGCGCAAGTCTAGTTTGGTAAAAATCTTGGCGTCTTGGACCGGCTCTAGCGCAGAAGAGAGAAGGGGTAGTGGATACTTGTTTTTTACAGTAATCTGATTAAGACCACGATAGTCTATACACGGACGGAGGGTTCCATCCTTCTTCCCCACAAAGAAGAAGCCAGCTCCAAGTGGAGAGGAAGAAGGACGGATGAAACCAGAGGCTAGGGAGTCACTGATGTACTTCTCCAGAGCCTGGCGTTCAGCTCTGGAGATATTATATAGGCGGCTGGTGGGCAGCGGTGCTCCGGGTAACAGGTTAATAGCGCAATCGTATGGGCGGTGCGGCGGTAAAGATGCTGCACTGCTCTTGTTAAACACCATTCCTAAATCGTGATACTGTTTCGGGATTAAACTAAGATCGACCGTGTCCAGAGACTGATTTGGACCATCCACTGAAGGATTGGAGGGAACCGCAGAGAGTAAACAGCGAGAATGACACGCAGGGGACCAAGATTCGATGCGCTGCTCCGCCCAGTTTATATGGGGATTATGTTCTTGTAGCCAAGAATAACCGAGGACAAGGGGGGCTTGTTTTACTGGGAAAACAAAAAACGAGATCCGCTCACGGTGATTTCCCGATATAACAACCTCCAAGGGTTGGGTTCGGTGGGTTATTTGGGGAAGGCTGCCTCCATCCAGGGCGGATACCTGGAGAGGCGTGGACAAGGGCACCATCTCGATCCCGAGCTGCTGAACTAGGGAGTGATCTAAGAGATTGAAGTCACAGCCCGAATCTACTAGGGCTGAAAGGTTTAGAGATTTACGAGCCGTGGGAACAGTCGCTCGTAAGCAGAGACGAGGCGATGTGGGGTGCGAAAACTTAAGTGGGTCCGCCGGCCTCCCCACTACTGCCGACGAACCTGATCTTTTGGCCGACGTGGACAGGTACTGATAAAGTGATCAGAGGCGGCACAATAAAGGCATAGCCTGGCATCCATGCGCTGCTGCCTCTCTTCAGCTGTTAGGCGGACCCGACCTATTTGCATAGGCTCCGGAGGAGGAGAGGGGGGAGCCGCAACGGGCCGGAGAGGAGCGCGCTCGGGGAGAAGAGGAGCCAACGGGCGTGTGGGTCTTTCCGTCCTCACACCACTCCTGCTCCTTAAACGGTTATCTAACCGTATGGCTAAAGCGATAAACTCATTAAGAGAGTCGGGTTCCTCAAGGCGGGCTAGCTCGTCCTTGAGGGACTCATCGAGGGCATGAAAAAACACAGTTCTTAAGGCACGCGGTTCCCAACCAGCAGCCGCTGCTAAGGTGCGGAACTCTATGGTAAAGTCAGAGACGCGCCGACCGCGCTGCCTAAGAGCCAGCAGCTGACGGGACTGCTGCGCAGGATCAGACTCAGTAGAAAACACCATTTTAAACTCCTGCACAAAGTTATTAAATGTGCAGCCAAAATTACGGCAGTCGGGGAAACGTGCCTCAGCCCATCTTAAAGCTCTCCCAGACAAAAGACGCAGGACATAGGAGATTTTAGTGTTATCTAGGGCATATGTTCGTGGGGATTGATTAAAAACCAGCGAACATTGAAATAAAAAACCTCCGCAGTCCCCACGCTCCCCAGAAAACTTCTCTGGGCTCGGAGAGGAGCTTTCACTGACAGGCGAAGGCGGGGCCGCAGGCGCGGGCTCGGGCTGAGCACTAATAGAAGCGGAAGATGGAACGTGCGTTAGAGCGAGCACTGCATCAGACAGCTGACTGATCTGAGCAGAAAGTCCGCGCAGCTGATCCTGCGTGGACTGCACGGCTAAACCTAGCGTCTGAAGCTGCTCTTGGTGGGTGGAGAGCGTCCTCCCAACTGAGTCTGCTGGGTCAGTGTGGCCAGAGTGTTGTTCTGTCATGGTTTTGAGGTGCTTGACCCACATGCAGAACCAACACAGAAGGCAAGAGAAATTTTCAGACGTTTAATTAAACAGCGAGGGAACCAAACACTGGGAGCTGCGGCACGGTGAGCAGGTGGACTATCAGCGCAGGCAGGACTGATCGATCTGCGGTGAGAGCCAAAGTTAGACACAGAGATAGGGAGAACGAGATAGGGGAAACGTAAAATAAACCTACCGCCGGATGAAGGAACCGGGCAGGGGGGAGTGGAGAGACGGACTCACTGAGGAACCTCCCGAGAAGTTGGCAGGTGACTGAGCGACAGGTGGGCAGGTGATTGAAGTCTGTGAGGAGGGGCCCGAGCAGCAGCGGCCGAGGAGGAATCCGGGGGCAGCTGATGGAACCAGAAGGGCTTGAAGGGCTCTCCAGCCCGGCTTGGTACCACCAAGGGAGCTGGAGGGATTATTCAGAGGTAGATCCAGAACAGTCTGAACCGGAGAACTTCCACTGAAGACGTCGGAGCTCGAGGAAACACTGGAACGGTTTTCACAAGGAGAAAAGACCAACAAGGTTAACACTCTGGCGTCCATCAGCTGTCAAAGTGCTGCTTAAATAGCTGAGCCGCACGCCGCTGAACAAGCCACAGGTGTGTACCACGCCCACCTGTCAGCTCCAGCCACCTGCAGAGAAGGGAGAGAGAGGCAGAGCCCTGACAAAACATTTTTATATAATTAATGTAACAACAATTAGCTCCATTGGTCATATTTTAACCCGTTTTCCTCGTCGATAGTCGCAGTTGTACAGAGCGCGGCGCACTCCCGCCTGGGGATGCATATCTCGGCAGGCATGCACTTTTCGTCACAACTCTGGACCCTGGTGCGCTAATCCATGACCTTTGCATTAAACCGAAGCCAAGAGTAATGAGTAAGGTTTGTTTTAAAAATGTAAGAAATAGGAAGGACAGATACTTGTGTGAAAATGTAATGAGCAGAAGTCAGAAGTAGGAGGAAAAATAAGTAATGGAGTATAGATACCTAAAAAGTGTACTTAGTACAGTAACAAAGTATTTGTACTTCATAACATGACACACGTGACAATTTTACCATAAGTAAAAACTGAAAAAGATTCAAATAAGGTTTCTGTCATTCCATACTTTACATTGTTAATTTCACTTTCCATTTGCAAATGGAAAGTACAATTAATAATTAAACTTGTTTGTCATAATTTCATAGGGTCTGATCTAAGCCTAATGGAAAGATTTCAGCTAAAAAGAACAAGAGGTTGCTCACCAATCGCTCATCACATTTAGTGATTACTGCAATAAAGAATAGTTTCATTCAGCTTATTGAGGAGGTCAGGGTGGGTGACTGTACTTTGTCTTGCTAGTTTTTGTAAGTCAGTTTTGCTGTGGACTACCCCTGTATTCTGCATTAAGGGATTAATTGCTTAAACCCGTTAACATGAGCAGCATTATGTGTTCAGTTCACAGGTGCCACAGAAATTGAGAAAATACCTTGATTGTAGAACGAAGTGATCTAATTTCTGTGATAGGCCCTAGTTGTTGCTGCTTACTATATTGCTCATGGATACTGTTTAAAACAACCAAGCACTGAGTCAAACAACACCGTACAGATATTTATGATAATCGCATCATGATGGTGTAACTACTTGCCAGGTAGTATTGTAGCTTCACTGTCATTTTTTTTTCTGCACTGAACAGTTCTTTAAATCAGTCATACTTGTATTAAAGGAATAGTACACCCAAAACATGATTAGCCTTCATTTTCTACTCACCCCCATGCTGAACAACACTCTGGAGTACTTTTTTGATATCTCAAATGCATCTGGAGATCTGGGAGGCTTCTTGCTGTCTGCTGACATTCAAATAATGGAGGTCTATTGTGCCCGAGACAGAAAGGTCCATAAAAGTCCACAAAAACGTGTCAATATTCCTCCATACTGCTCATCCAATGTATTCCAAGAGTCCTGAGTGGGAAGCATCCAGAATTTACTCGAAACGAAGTCATTTAGAATGTTTTTAGAGCATAAACAGTAGTGTATAGGATTTCCTGAAAGCGCGCACATGCGCGTTCACGACGCTACGGAAGCCGGCAGACCAAACCAGCGCATTCAGCTCGGCAAAGAACTCATGCTCTTCCTCAACACTGAAGTCCTCAGACATTTTTCTTTCGTTGTTTCTTTCTTTGCACAGGTAAACGGCACATTTCTTCTTCTACGCTTGCATTATTGGCAGAGCAGACGCTGAATGCGCACTTTCATCTGGTTTGGTCTGCCGGCTTCTGTAGCGTCATGAACGCGCTTGTGCGCGCTTTCAGGAAATCCTATACATCCTATATGAAGGCTAATCATGTTTTGGGTGTACTATTCCTTTAACCTATGCTGGGTCGGATTATGACATTTGAAAAAGGAGGCAGGAACTATTGAGCATTTTTTTCTATGGATAAACTTTACATACACAAGTGCACTCTCACAAACAACTACAGGTGCTTGGCTCCAGGTACTCAGAGATTCACTTCCATACAGAAAGCCCACACTCTTATCTTCAGGTAACATAGAATACATGTCAGAGTAAATATTACTACTTCAGCGATAGTTTCAAGGAGTTTGCTTTATTGTATGTCTCGTACCATGTCTTTCGGTTGTGCTGTTCTTTTTTTCATCTCGTTGCAGGTGATGAAGCAAACTAAAAATGTTTTGTCATTATCTCCTTTCTCCTCTTTCTTTCATCTTTTCTCCTTTTTTTCTTCTTCTGTTTTTCCCCTTCTGTTCTATTTACATTGCAGTGTCCATATAATCTGTAAAACTCCCTGCACAATTATAATAAAGCAATTTATATGCATGAAACAAGTGGAGCAATTTGGCAATTGCCATACTGCTACACTTGTGAAAGTAAAATCTGTTGGGCTCTTTTTGGCATCAAGACAATTATTATTATTGCCACATCATTGGCAACTTTATTACAGGAAACTGTAATAAAAAAAATAAAAAAAAGGAGGCAGGGAAAGCAAAATAAAGTGTTATGTAATGTAATGTTATCTAATGGTTAAGCTTCACAATATTCTCAACGGTTAGTGGCATCAGGAGATCAGTTCGTAATGGAGCCTGAGAGGTGACTGAAGGCAAACACCAAATACAAAGTTTTAAATTGAAACTATATTAACGTTCAAAACAAACGAGAACAATTAAATGGCAATGCCATTTTTTTTTACATTGGGCCCTTGAGTGTGTATGACTGGTGTTGTGATAGGCAGCCCGGGCTGCAGACGGCTGTGCTCTACACCTTATAATCATTCATCTAGCTAATCTGAATCGTTCAATTCTAATTAAAGAGCGAGATCATCTGTGGTAGCAGCACTAGACATCTTCCAGGCATGTGAGTAAAACCAGCAGCAGTTGACAGTTGACGTCATGCACACTCCACTTTGTTTTAAAGCAAGATAAATAAAACCGCAGATGTCTGGGGGACAGTGATTTGCCTACATGTTATGAATGCTGGCGTATCATAAAGAATAAATTATGAACAGTTTAGTTTGTGCCTTAAAGTCGTTGCCCATAGGAAGGACTTGTATATAACCTAAATGAATATCTTCAGAACGGCTCCAAATGAAACAAAACTCATATGGTTGAGTAGAATATGATGTAATTACGTAAAATTCAGGGCCCAATGTAAAAAAAAAGAAAGGCGTTCCCCTTAAAGTCAGAGGAGGACAACATATTTAATAAAATAGAAACAAGTCCATGAACTCCAGGAAAGTTTGTTTAGTCCAACTTAATTCATTCTACCTCACAGGTAGCAGAAGGAAGCTCACAATGTTTTTCTTAATTTTCTTCAGTTTGGGGAGAAACAAACCTGACCTAAAATGGTCAGACACACAAATAAGTATTTCATTCATTCATGAAGCCATTATCCATTTACCTGCCAACCATTTAAATGACACCTATATTTACAAATATAGATACATTTCAAGCTGAATCACTCAAAAAATCAGCACAACAAATGGAATAATTTAGTGATCTGATCGCATCCAGGAACTAATCAGTAGCTTATCAAAATAATTTAGTTGACATAAGTTTGTTGGGTTTTAAGAAAAATGTATCAAGTTCAAAAATAACAGATCAAACATTCTTCATTCATCATTCATTAAGTTCATTTAAATCATAATCAGAACATTCAGAATTTAAGTGCTTATAAAAATGCTTAAGCAAATTCAAAATAAGTTGCACAACACAATTCAGGTTCTGTAACAAGATGCCATTTTAAAATGGATCCCAAAAACAGTTCCAAATTAAATAAAAACAACTACATCATTAGAAGTTTCTCATTGTTGAATAATCTCTACCAATAACAAAACTTGGCTTGTAAAACAATCCCCATAACCCTTCAATTTTAGGGAAAACTGTTTAACATAAGTCAAACATTAAGTGAGAGTAGCGGCTAAAATTAGCCACTAATGCTTGAAATTCCGGCTGGTGACAATATCAAGCTCACATAAAAAAACAAGGCATGATTGCCTCCAACGTAAACACACAAAAAAAGAACTCACTGCTGAAATTATATAATGCAGAGGAGCTACTGTAAATTAAAATTTTTTACGAGAATCTATGGGCAAAGAATTTCAGCTTAAAGATAAATATAAATGTGTAAAAATATATATTGATACATTTCTAAATATTAATTTTCTATTTTTTTTTTGTTTTTTATAAAAAAAAATTATGTCTTAATGAAGATCATTGGGTTGGGATCTGGAGATCTGTCCACCTTTCTACAGAAGAGGGCGCCCTAGGTTTCCTGGAGCTGAAGCTGACTAACACACCTGCGGCTGATTTGCTCATCAGGGAGACCAGCATATAAGCAGCGGCAGGACTACTCTTCAGTGCCAGAGTGTTAAGCCAGTTACGGTTAGCAAGCCTGAGCCAACCAGCCTGTCTGATTCTCTGACTCCCCTGAAAACCTGACTTTGAACCTAATCAGTTCTTGTCCTCTCTGTCTCCTAGGAAGAACCTGACTGAAACCTGGAGCTCTGGAAGAGCTTCCCAGCAGAAACCTGCCTGTTCTCAGATGCAACCTGGAGATCAATCTGTCTGAACCTGCCTTCCAGCTCTCAAGAAGAGAACTTGGAGAAACTCAAGGCCTGAACTCTAACAAGTCTGAAGTCAAGCCCTGTCGCTGCCTAGCCCTCTGCCGCCTCTCAGTCTCTGGACCCTTCTGGTTCCCTCCCTCTGCCGCTCTGAATAGGTACGGACCTGCACATCATCTCAGATACAAGATCATAAGCTTCCTGGCTAACCCAACAGTCCCTCTCTGCAGAGAACCCTGTGTGACGAGTCCCGGATCTGTTTCCAGCATCTGTCAATGTTGGGAGCTGGAGAAATCCCATCTTTCTCCAGCAGAGTCCGCCATGGATCCTCTGAGGGAGCTCCCTGCACAGCTGCAGCTCGTCAAGATCATCAGAGGATCCACTACTTAAGCTGTCTTCAGACCTCACCTCAACGCCGCAGTGTTGTTCCAGTTGGTCAGCGCTTAAGCCTAGATCCTCTGAGTATCTCCATGACTTTCAATCCAGTCTGGATTCTAACTATTATCTCTGTCTTCCAGGAAACCTGTGCCTCCTCTGAGAAAGCTCTGGAAGAGCTAACCTGCCGAGCCGACCCTCTGAGCCAAACCCTGAAGATCCCTCTGAGAAACCTCAAGTAGCTCAGGACTCAGCTGGGACTTCCAAGCCAAGGTCTGTTCTAACAAGACGTGAGACGCTGAAGCAGCTAACGGACTCTGCTGATGAACCCTTCTCCAGAACCAACAGTGACTCTCCCAAAGTTAACCTCAAGAACCCTCAAGGTACAATCAGTGAACTTCTGGAAGTAATACCCTGCCAGCAAACCGCTAACTGTGCTGTCTCCCACGCAGACTCCGGTGAACCAGTATCCAGGCCCCGAACCAGAATCAGTACATTCTGTGTGTTTGTGCTTTAATAAACTGTTGAACTCTTCATCCTTGTGTCCGTCAGTGGTGTTCTGCATAACTGGGTCGCCTTCAGTGAACCCATCATGACAGTCAAATAATTTTGTGCTTTTCTAAATAAACAGTTGAACTTTTTACTCTGACTCCGTGGTGTTCTGCATGTGGGTTAGGAACCTAAACCCCAAACATGACACATTGGCTGGATGGGGCGGCGCCCTAGCACCCTCTATTGGTCAGCCGCCATTGGCCGCCACTGGTTCATATCTGTCACAGCTTAGAACACTTTACCCAGCATTGAAGGCAGCAGATCTGCAGTAGCAGCAACCTCTGGTTTAATAGTTCAGGCAAAGCCCAGAGAACAATGCGGTGGGTTGCCAACAACATGCGGAGGGCACCACTCATAGGGTCCCAGATGCTGTAGCCCCGGAGGACGGAAATTGGGAAGGAGATCAGATCCGGGCAGATGAAGGAAGGCAGCACAATCCAGAGGGTGACGCCAAAGCTGGTGCCCACAACATGCTCAGGATACAGATCCAGGAGATCAGAAGATTGAAGAGGTTCCTAAGGGAAATCCAGGTCTGTGACAGGAAAGAGCTCCAAGTTCAGCAAACAAGCAGAATCCAGCAAATATAGATTTAATTTCTTAATTTGACAAAGGACAAAGTAATATTCCTACTGGGCATAGCCTATAGCACATGTACACTCAATTCACTATTTCATTTTTATTACATGACTATGTTTGACAGCAGTTTTTAATGACATTAGAACATTTATACATGAAACAATCAGATATTTTTTAAAGAAATGTTCTGAAACAAACAAGGACCTGTTGGCTTTCAGAGAAAGGAGTAGACACAGCTGTCATCTTCCTGTGTTGAAGCAAACAATCGTGTTTTCTTTTTTCAATCAATACCACTGGTGATATTCTGGTGTAAAATGTGAAGGGAAGAATAAAATAACAGCGCTCATCTTTCATAAACATTACATATTTGAAGTTTCACATTTAGTAGGTTGAAAATTAGGCAGAATGAACTCGATCAGCTCCTTCTACTCCATGCGTGTTCCAAGCGAGGGGATACAAATTATAGCAGGGATAACTACCTTGACATGGCCATGTTTTAGCCGTTTGGATTGGATAGCGCCTCCTGCTGTTAGTTAGAATGGCAATTCTTCTTTTATCATGTGACATTTGTCAGAAACTTGCTGCTGTGTATGTAGAATTGTCTCGTATGCGAGGAGAGGGTGTTTTGTATATGAGCAGAGATCATTTTGAACTTGAAGACAATATAAATTATATTTTGAGTGTAACATTAGAGTCTGGCTTGTACAATACAATAAGATTTATTTGAGTGCAACATCTGTATTTGTGAGTTATAATATTTGTTTGTGTGCAACATATTTGTTTGTCTGCAATGTTTTTTTTTGTATGCCACGTTTTGGAAAACGTACACAATATCGTATCACAATACCATACACAAGATCTACAAATTTCTTCTATTTATACCTCTCGACCAGTTCCACTGTGACCGATAACTGTGTTTAAATAATAAAAAAAAGTTAACTTTGGCCTAACAAACAATTGCGATTTTCAATTAACTGTCTTTTTCTTTGCTTCATTTGCTTGTTTTCAATGCATCAAAGGACCCATTTCTCACATATCCTGCTAGGTTCAAATGCTGCAAAAACTTTCAACCCAGTTGTCCACATTATTCGGAGTAGGCATTCACAAACAAAGATGCAGGTAATGAAGTTTACATCATACAAGGGTGCTGTGTGGATCTGTGTGCTTTTAACTACCTGTGAAATGCACACTGGCAGTTGTAGGTCAGAGTCAAGCTGTTAAGTTGCAATAAAGCCAGGTCTTACTCTGCATATTTTTTGCCCTCCAGCTAAATTAGTATAACAAAAAGAACAATGCAGTTTCTCAATTGTTTTTAATAATGAGCTGATTCTCAAATGACGTTCTACGTTGTGGTTTTCATTTTCCCATGTTGATGGAATGGCTGCACAAACGCAATTAAAGTCATTGTTTCATTACAGCCTACTGCCTGTGAGCAGGAATGAGAACAGCCACTACACAAATGCAGAGCTTTGTCAAGTACACATAGATCTCCCTGCTGTTGTTATTATACCTTTGTGTTTTATACACACACACATGCACACACACACCCCAACCACACACATACCCTGACACAAAAACACACACACACCTTCTCGTTCTGCTATCATAGTAAGGACCACGTGTTGACTCACATTGACGTCCATTGATTTTTAACCCTTTCAATGTCCCAACCCTAAGACTAACTCTAAACCTAACTATTACCAATGCATACTTCACTCTAACCCTAACCAATTGACACCTATACAATCAGCAAAATAGCATGTGAGGACTGGCAAAATGTCCTCCCTTTGCAACAACTGGTCCTGATGGTGAAATTGGAAAAATGGTCCTCACTCTGAGGGATAGACACCCACACGCAAACACACACACACACACCAACACACATAAACATATAAATTAACACATGCAGTATTGTATGACACACTGTAGACATTACACAGACACAAATATGGTATTCTGTTAGCAATTTGTATGCAAATGAGTCTGAACATATTTATCATTATTTACAGTTATATCATATTATGAATGTTGAAAGTAGCCCACATTTAATATTTAAAAATTCTCCCACTCGAAGGTGTTCCCCACAGGACTGCAGAGTGTACAGAACTTGTCTGCTTCTGTATGTCTGCTTCTGTTTTCCTCTCCACTGTCTGGTTTTCCTTACACAGAAAACTTTGAATCAATTTGACTGTATGATCTGGTTGAATTGTCTCTGTAATGTGCATTGAGATGACATGTGTTGTGAATCGGAGCTATATAAATAAAATTAAGTGAACTGAACTTGATAAAAACAAACTAACCCTCTATATGGAACTAGTGAAATAAATTGAAAATCAAAATTTCAAGCCAAGACTGTTATTGGAAGACAGGAGAAGACTTAATTACTTTTGTTACATTCAAAAATATGTAAAATTTAATGGCAAAAATTAAGGTAAATTTAACAACAAGAAACTGCCACTTGCCTTTATGTATTAAGGTAAACAACAAACTACCTGTATAAGAAATACATGAAAAACCCTGAGTGAAAGAAACACCTTAGAGCATTAATGCTGATACAGTCACTTAAATATTTTACTTTTTTAACCTAGCTTAAATTTTTCACTTAACTTTT
This sequence comes from Cyprinodon tularosa, assembly GCF_016077235.1. Taxonomy (NCBI): domain Eukaryota; kingdom Metazoa; phylum Chordata; class Actinopteri; order Cyprinodontiformes; family Cyprinodontidae; genus Cyprinodon; species Cyprinodon tularosa. The sequence continues at coordinate 708,424 of NW_024038999.1, read as the reverse complement.
TCCTTTATTTTTCTTTACATGTTAACTATTTTCAACTCAATTTACAGTAGGTGATATATCATTCAAGGCTCATCTAATTGGTCAGATCCCAAAATAACATGTAGAGCATCGTAGCAGTATCATTGCTGAATGGCTGGATATACATATTGTGTTTCTAGACCTCACTGAGGGATGGGGGGCTACATTTGTAAGTGGTTTGCAAGTGATCGAAACCGTAATTTGCCTAAAGGTATATTAACTTTCATATCATTTTTGTTCCAGTCAAGAAAGACAAGGTGCTTTTTTTTTTGGACCCAGGTTTAAAGCCTTGCAGGACAGCCTAAAGCCCACTGCTCTCATTAAGACAGAAAAAAGAAAGAAAAATAACGGTCAGTTCAGGTGTTTTATAAAATATGGGAATCAGGAAATTGTCTGTATACCAAACTATTGTTGTTCCCTACTTCAAGCATCACTTAAGATTTTAAAATAGAACAAAATCCTTTATTTTTATTTTATTTTTTTTAATTCAATGTATAACAAGGATGCATAAAGACCTCAATTTATTTCAATGTTAAATTCTGTTTAAAGTAACAGACCATCAACAATTGTCTCCAGACCTTTACTGGTTGATGATTTTCTTTATTCTACCCCCAATAATTTTTAATTGGTTCCTCCTGCTATAAGGGTTGGGGATGATGAACCTGCAGTTACAGGATTCAAAGGCTTTTGTTAGGTTTTTGTATTTAGCTAAAAATAAGCCCAAACACAAATTTATTCAGTGCTTTCATATTGCTGAGAATGCAACAGTAACAAAATAAAAATATTATAATTGTCATGATGGGTCAAAGAGGCAAGCCCATATGCAGAACACAACGGAGGCTGGATAAAAGTTTAACAGAGTTTATTGAGGTTTCACAAAAACACACGATAATGAACTGGGTCTGGAATTGGTTCGAACTGGTTACTGAAGTCTTGACTGGGACCAGAGACTGTTGATTAGCAGAGTTCAGAAGGAGCTAAAGCGTCTAGCTTCAGACTTAACATGGCTGACCTTGATCTGAGCCTCCAGCTCTTCACAGAGAACAGCAGGGGATATCCACATAGGAAATCTTCAGGTTGACACCACTTAGGAATCTTCAGGTAAACTCCACATAGGAATCTTCAGGTTGGCTCACCAGGACTGATTGGCAGGTTAAGCTCACCCAGAGCTTCAGGCTAGAGACAGGTTTCCTGTGAGGCAGCTCTCCCAGAGCTTCAGGCCAGAGACAGGGTTCCAGTGAGGCAGCTCACCCAGAGCTTCAGGCCAGAGACAGGCTTCCAGTGAGGCACAAACAAAGGAGAGTTAGAATCAGATCTCTCACAAGAGACAACTTAGATTCTTTCTGATACAGAGGCTCAGGTTGCTAACCAAACTAAGATCAACACTGCGGCGTGGAAGCAAGGTATGGCAGGAGCTTATAAAGGGGAAGTCTCCTGATGAGTAGATGCATAACAGGTGTGCTGGAAGACTCCAGCCCTAGGAGACCCACGGCGCACTCTGCTGGAGACAGAAGGTAATCTCCAGATCCCAACAGTAACTCCAACCCTAAGAGAAAACAACAAAAAGCAGAAGATGATCATCGGCGCCCTCTGGTGGGCAAGCCTGAGGATCCCAACAATAATGTACAGATAGATTGGTTCCTTTAAGTGGCTCTTTTGTAATGGCTCAGAAACATCAGCAACATTTATAACAAATAAAAACAGGAAAAAAAACTGTGACTGAAAAAAAAGAGATGTTTTGCATTTTTAAACTAGCAAAGAACACACTATTTTAACACCTGCTTTTGTCAAATTGCATTGCAATACTAATTTTTAAGGCGACTTACACCCCATTCCTTTTTTTTTGTTGAAAAAGCTCCGTATGTGTGACAACTTTTTCGGTGGCATCTTTTTTTTAAACCAACCCATCTACTACTTTTTTTTATTGGAAATAAAACCTGAAGAAGCTGCAGGTTAACATTAATGAGCCATACAGTTGAGTTCTTTCTATAGTGTGGCATTTTATTTTCAAACATTGTAAAGGACAGCCAACACCATTGCAGCCACACAAAATCCTGTAGGCAACTGTTTGAACAGCACTAGAGGGCTGTTTCTCAGATATCTAAAAATATAGTTTTCACTCGTCAAAATTAACTTTGAGATATCTTGATTATAATTCCGGATGTTTAACACTTTAAATGATGAAACAGATGATGTCATTTGAGATATCTCAAAAGGCATTTTGACTCTCCAAAATGTGATTGAAGATGTCTAGAATTGTTATTTTCCCTAGACATAATGTAATTTCAGATATCTTAAAGTATCATAAGGGATAAAATTCAATGAATAATGTTTGTCTATTGTATAATACATTTCTGCATCTGTATAACGGGGTGTGTCCACCTGATGCTCAAGTGCTCTGCTTGGGTGAAATAGGTAGAATAGATGGTTGTATTTAGGTTTTATTTGAAATAAGCTTTCTGATTCAACTGGTTTTAAGAGTTTAACTGAATGCTAATGTTCACTACATGGAGTCAACGAGCCATGCGGGTCCATTGAAACTGCTGGAGTGGACTGGCTAGCATGGTGAGCTACACTTGTCTTTTTTTTCAGCAGGACCTGTTTGGACCAGAGCCCCTATGGCTACCTAAGCTAACCTATTTTTCTTTCAGGTTGGTTGGTTTTCCCTTAAAGTCTCCATGGTTCTGGTCTGTGTTTCATTATCAGTTGGATTTTTGGTTTCCTGCCTTTGTTAAACAGCTTCCTTTAATGAAATCCACAAGAAATCTCCTCAGCCTCTGCATTTAGGTCCTCAAACTGCAACCAACCTTGACAGTAGTCTCTTTTATTTTAAGAAGTGAACGATTTATCACCCAGGCTGGATTCACTCTATTTTCAGTAGGATCCGAATGAAAAGACACATTTATTTGCTTGGTTATTAATAACTTTGCTATTAGCCATACTCTAAACGACTAAATTGGTAAAAGACAACTGGAATTTTAACAGCTGGATTCGGGAGTCCAACCTTTCTCATAAGAAACTAAGAAACCTGGTCAGTAAGTAAATTACAGTTATAATTATTCAACAAAAAATAATTAGTTACCCTTGATTTGAATTACCTCACAACAAATTTATCTTCCAACGTTATTACATATTCAGTAGTACAACCATGCAATAAACTCCTGGTTATACTTCCATATGTATACATACTGCCTAATATTAACTGTAGTAACTGTGGTTCAATTTTGATTTGGCACTCCGAACACACACGCATGCATACTGACTAGAAAACAGCCAATCAGTAAGAGAGAAGGCACAACTTGAGACAGAAAAAACAGTGAGAGTGGAGTTAAACAACACAGTTATGTGTGTTGCTAAATATAATGAACAGGAAAGACCAGGAAGGCACTCAGACTGATCGGCAGCAGCAGCTACCAAGCAGCGGAGCTGCGTGAGGAAAAGCAGTGACTGCTGCAAAAATGCTGTATTGTAAATTATAGAGAAGTTATTCACATATAATTATTGATGGGAAAAAGTAGGTCTGTCCAAAATTTCGGTAGGGACATGTCCCTATAGTCCCTATGCAAACCTACGCCCATGCTGACACTGTTACCCCAGCAGATGATGACGGAAGAGATCATTCTCCACAACATACTTATAGAAGATATGTAGCCTATTTGTCAAGCAACGGTGCTGATGGACCCAGTATTCAGGTGAGACATATGTGGCACCCAAGAGGTGCAATTATAAATAAAACAAACTGCGGTGATTGAGACTAATCCATAAAAAGTCAATAATTTATTTAAAAAGACAAGTTCACTTAAAGAATAAAAAGATAAAAATGTAGGGCAGTCAGGAGCATCCATTTTTTATTTTTTTTTTGCTTTTCTAGACTTACGCCTGGTCATGCTGTTCTTGCTTACTGAATGTCGTGTGCATAACTTGCGTAAAAAAAAGTGACATAAATCTTACTGCCCAGCGCTGGTGCTGCCTGGAACCATTAAGAAAACCGTTAAACAAGCTGCTAAACGATGCCATTGAATTGGAACACACGGAACCTGTTCTGAACAGGAACCGGTTTTCGATTCGCATCCCTACTGTGGACTGTTGGCTGAGTTTTCTTTGGTACTGGAGGAAGGCAGGAGGTGTTTCACACAACTATAACTGTCTCCTAGGTCAGGCTAAGGTTGAAGAGGTGCTGTAGAAACCTACAGAACTGCTCTACACAGGCCTTCAAGACACTGGGGCTGATACCATCAGCACCCGGTGACTTAAACAGTCTATAATTTCAGCCCCATGCACCAGAAAGTAGAGATTGAAGCCATACAGCTGCAGCCATGAAAATGGCCCTTCCCAGTTTAATACCTGTAGTCACAAGCCAGGCTTATCTTTAAATCTTAATGTTCACAAATCATGACTTAAAGAATATATTAATTTAAATATTGATGTTTAAAAAGGATTTGTAGGGGGCCAGCCAAGGGCCCATCTAGGAAAATGGGGAAATGTTGAAAGGCTACTACTGTACATAATAATAATAACAATGATAATAATAATTATAATAATAATAATTATAATACATTTTATTTAAAACGCGCCTTTCTGGACACTCGAGGTCACCGTATAAAAAGCATAAAAAACACAATGTCAGAAACAAAATCGAAAAAAGAAAAAAACAGAGGCTGTGACAGTCAAATTGATATTTAAAGAAAATACGCACTCTTAAATAGATGAGTTTTGAGTTGCATTTTAAAATGAAGAATTGAGTCCGGGTTTCTAAGTAGGGGTGGTAGAGAGTTCCAGAGGTGGGGGGCAGAGCGGCTGAATGCTCTGCTCCAGTATTATAGGCCTGTACAGTATTATAGTATTATATTGCAAACAAGGACTTAGCTGATGTCAAACATAAGAACTGAAGTAACGGGTGACCCTGCAGCTAAAGCTTCCATTCTGTATTTATTTATATACAAAATACACCCAGGATTTTATCGTGTGTTTATACCACTGAATAATACTGATAAATGTAAACAATGTTTTTTGTTAAAGCTTTTTTTTTTATCTCATTTTAGTTTTTCTCTGAGAAATTAGCAGGACAGTGGCTTACAATTATTCCAGTAGCAGACAGAGATGGCAAAAGTACTCACTTTCCGTACTTGAGTAAAAGTACAGATACTTGTGTTAAAAAATACTCTGGTAAAAGTGGAAGTACTGATTAAACTTCTTTACTTAAGTAAAAGTAACAAAGTACAGGCTTGTAAATTTACTTAAAGTATAAAAGTAAAAGTAGAAACCACTTTTTTCATGCCATTGCCTACATTTTAAATGGATGTCTGCCAATAGGACTAGATCTCCGTTGTGTTCATTTTCAATCATCTCGTCGTCCATACTACTATGCTAACGCCACCGCCACCAAGCTGCTATGATTTGCCGCCAATGAATACCACCGAATCTGTCGATTCATCTTGTAGTGGTGCGTCAAATGCAACGTAGATTCCCATCCAATTAGATTGAATTTGGTATTGATGAGGTGAAAAATAATAACGGTAACTCCATTGAAATGATTCAAAACTAAAGTAACGAGCCAATTTTTTAAAATGTAAGGAGTAGAAAGTACAGATATTTGTGTAAAAATGTAAGGAGTAGAAGTAAAAAGTCGCCATAAAAATAAGTAGTAAGGTAAAGTAAAAATATCAGAAAAATCTACTTGAGTACAGTAACGAAGTATTTGTACTTCGTTACTTCCCATCTCTGGTAGCAGATCTGGTAACTCAGATAAAAGAGCGAAACAAAAAACCACAATGACTATCTTCTGGCTTCCTGACATTTTTCTCTCCATTGTTTACTGTTTTATTTTGCACTGGTGATAGCCCCAATAGTAACCGTCGATGGTGTCACCAGACACACAGCGACGGGGGGAAAGAGGCCATGCAGCTTGCCAGTGAGGGGTTAGACACAGATTTTTTTTATTAGAATTGTTGTAACAGAGAAGAGTGGAGAAGGTTAAATAGGGGATTGGCAGCAAGAAGCTGAAGAGGCAGCAGAGTGAATGGGACCAACTGAGGGCAGGAGAAACTGAAAATCCTGGTAATTCTAGTGTTAAAGCAATGCAGGCTTCTTGAACACATCACCAATAATATGTGGAGAGGAAAACTCCCTTTTAACAGAAAGAAATGTCCAGCAGATTAAGGCTCAGTGTGAGGGGCCATCTGCTGTGGCTGACTGGGGTTCAAGGAGACAGAAAGGAGGAGATACAAAAGGTAACTGTGAACCAGCTCAGCAGGAGGCCCCCTTCCTGGAGACACACAGAAGGACGGAAGCTCTGAGCCAGCTCCAATGTCAAAGGATGAAAGAGAAGCACATGAAGTTAGTTACAGTAAGAGAAACAGGACTACATTGAAAAACAGTCAAGCTCCAACAATGGTGTCACAGAAAAATAGGAACAAACAAGGCATAACTGTACACACCTGCTTCCCTTGGCGTTTTCATGCCTCTATATAAGAAGGTGTTCTCCACATTTCTAACAGCTCTTTCCTATAGGAATTAGCCATTGATCTTCCACTATCTGCAAAAAAAAAAAAAAAAAGACAAAAGGAGAGTGATAAACTCTGGGTTGTAGTTGTGGTGCTACATACAGTTTCATCTATCAAACTTATTTGTTTTTGTTTTGGCTTTTTTTAATGTTCTGGTTTTATACAATCGTCATATTGAAAAAAACAGCAAACTAAAAAGAAAAAAAAACAGTTCTGAATAATCTCTCTGGTCATAAATATTGTATTTTAAATGTTTTAGGGCATCTTAGAAATACCCAAAACATACTTCTACACTGTGTTATTTTTACCTTTGCCAAACAACTTAAAAACTAATTTCTTTTATAGATAGAATTATAGGTAGAATTATTAGACAGCATTGGATCAATTTTCACTGTTATGCTGATGATACCCAGCTATATCTGTCTATAAATCCAGATGAAGCTAACCCATTACATAGATTACAGGCATGTCTGAAGACATAAAAACCTGAATGAGTCTTAACTTTCTCCTTCTGAATGCAGACAAAACAGAAGTTATAGTCTTTGGACCAGAGTCTTTGAAAAAAAGAAGCCGATTAGGCAGTCACTTCATTTGGATGGGATTAAACTGATTTCAGATAATAAAGTAGAAAATCTTGGTGCTGTTTTTGATCAGGACCTGTCATTTAAATCCCATATCAAAGAGGTTTCTAGAATTTCCTTCTTTCATCTGAGGAACATTGCAAAAATTAGAAATCTCCTGTCCAGGGGTGATGCTGAGAAACTAGTCCATGCATTTGTTACTTCTAGGCTGCACTGTTGTAATTCTTTACAATCAGGAAGTCCACAACCTGTAGTTAAAAGCCTTCAGCTGATCCAAAATGCTGCAGCCAGAGTTCTGATGAATATGAAAAAGAGAGATCATATCTCTCCTATCTTAGCTTCTCTTCATTGGCTTCCTGTTAAATCCAGAATATAATTTAAAATCCTCCTTCTCACATATAAAGCCTTAAATGGCCAAGCTCCATCTGATATCAGAGATCTGATTGTTCCTTATGTTCCTAACAGAGCACTTCACTCTCAATCTGCAGGTTTACTAGTGGTTCCTAGAATTTCTAAAAGTAGAATGGGAGGCAGATCTTTTAGTTATCAGGCTCCTCTCCTGTGGAACCAACTACCAGATTTAGTCCGTGAGGCAGACACCCTGTCTACTTTTAAGGCTAGGCTTAAAACTTTCCTTTTTGATAAAGCTTATAGTTAGAGTGGCTCAGGTTATCTTGAGCTATCTCTATAGTTATGCTGCTATAGGCTTAGACTGCTGGAGGACATAGGGACCCCTATTTCATCATTCTGCTTCATTCTATCTCTATTCTCCCACTCTGCAGAATCTGTTAGTTCAATCTCTAACGTTCTGCTCTCTCTGCTTTTTCTCATAGTAGCTTCATCTGTTCCTGTTTGGCTGTGACTCCACCCTGGAGAGAAACATCAGCTGTGCTGCTTCCATGAACACCGTTGTTTATAGATGTTGGAGCTTGGCCTGTTTTTCAGTGTGGTCCTGTTTCTCTGACTGTGACTGGCTGGATGTGCTCTCTTCATCCTCTGTCATTGGAGTTTGCTCGGAGCTCGTCTGCCTGGCTGTGTGTTTCCTGGACGGGGCTGCCTTTTACAGCTGCTTTTTGTATCTATGCTTCTTTTTCTATGTCTGCTTCTGTCTCCTTGAACCCCAGTCAGCCTCAGCAGATGGCGGCTCACACTGAGCCTGATTCTGCTGAAGGTTTCTTCCTGTTCAAAGGGAGTTTTTCCTCTCCACTGTCGCTACAAACATGCTTAGTGTGAGGGATTGCATTTGAGTCACTGAGTCAATGCAATCAACTGGTTTTCCTTAGATAGAAAACTTTGAATCAATTTGACTGTATGATCTGTTTGAACTGTAAAGTGGCTTGAGATGCCATGAGTTGTGAATTGGCGCTATATAAATAAACTGAATTGAATTCAATTGAATGATGGTAAAAACTATGCTTGGTTGATATATTTGGAATGAAAGTGAAAAATATAGTAAAGAGATTTTTTTGCCAAATGGTAGCCTCTGTTTTTTGCCTTCATATGAAGCTGCGGAGCCCTGGAGCTGTGAAAATTAAATCAAGTGGGAGAAGTGGACCCAGCACAAGTCCTGGAACACTGAGAGGTGTTCCAAACCCCTATGTGGCCAGGGGCTTTAGACATACCTGATTGAAAGGCCATTCCACAAGTTCTTTCATCATATTGCATCATCCTACAATATTTGTAAAATTTGGTAATGCAAGACAGTGTTATGAAAATTGCAGAGAACCCTGAGGGAGAAAGAGTGAAACACAAATCCAAGGGAGTGTTAGTCACACTGTTACCCACAAGGTCTTGAAAAATAGTCTCCCCAAATGCTGTTGAAGACTGTGTATCACAGGCACTTTTAAACCTTTACAAAATGCCACTGAAAATATATCTTGCAAGACATAAAAAGTACATATATTGTAAATTAATCAGATCAACATTTTGTTTTTGTCTTTGTTTAATGAGTGTCTGAATGTGGGCAATTTTCATTTATCTATTACATTCTGTTTTGTTGATCTTTGGTTTATTTTCCATTCTGTGTTATATTTAAGCTGTGTTGCACATTTTGGGTTACTCTCTGTTGCCCCCTTGAGCCTGTCTCCTTTCCCCTAGCTCCCTTCTAGTTAATTATATCCACAGCTGCTCCATATCAGCTCATCCCATCCTTTGTTCTGTTCCGCATATATATACACCACATCTGCAGTTCCTTATCGCTGGTTTCTTATCATCACTTGGCTCCTCATGTGTGTTTTCCCCTGGTTTTTGGTTTCCAGTATTTTGTTCATGGATTGTGTTGCTTTTGCCTTTTTGATTTCCTTAAACTTGCAAGAAGTCATTTCTGCCTCCCTCATCTCTGGATTTAGATCCTCAACCAACCTCCATCCTACCTTGACAGAAGAAACCTTCCAGAAATATGGACCCAGCAGAGTTCAACATTAAAGGAGCCTGGGAGATCTTTTGAGGAATCTCCAAATCGCTCTGGGCAACATCTCCACTCTCAGCCCACCTTGGAGAAGGGTAGGCGCTACAGGCGAAACTGGCCAACGCCTCTGTAATGGGGAGTCAATCCACAACTTAATCTGCATCGCCAAGAAGGTGGTAAAAACTTTGCTACTGTAAGCTAGGCCAGTAACTACCCTTTAGTTACTAGCCTGGCTTAACGGATGGTTTGCTATTTTGACTGTTTGGCTGTAGTCAAGTGCAGTGTGTAATAGTTATAAACCCAGAGAACAATCACAGTGTAAAGCCAAGCTAATCTTGGCATTAACCTTGGTTTTGACATTTGTATTAAGTATTGATGATAGTCTTGAAAGGGACAATGGACATAGGAGTCCATTCAGTTGCCCTTCAGTTAAAGGCCCGGCCTTTGCTGTGAAGGTAAGTATGCTATTTAACAAATATTTTGTTCAAGCAGACCCTTTTACCAGTATAGACTGGTTAAAAACACTACTAAATTAGATTGGTTGTTTTAACCAAAAGACACATAACTAAAATCCACTTTTTTTTTTTGGTTTTATTAACCAACCTGCCTTTATTTACCAATCTGCCTTTAGAATTGAAAAAGTCTTGAGTTTAGTCTTGCCTTTTTGACAAATACACAGTGTCTGACTATCCACTCTATGTATGGGCACTATTTTTAAATATTTTTTTATTTTTTTATTTTATATACTCTAATAATCCCAGAGGGAAATTACTTCTCTGCATTTAACCCATCCCCTTGGAGAGCAGTGGGCTGCCATTGTGAGGCGCCTGGGAAGCAGTATGGGGTTAGGGGTCTTGCTCAGGGACCCAGAGTGGCAGTCTGTGGGAGTGGGGGATCGAACTCACAATCTTAGGATTCAAAGCCTTATGCAGGGTTCTAATGGTACAATGTGTTTGCTTATTGGCTCAGAAGGCTAATTGATGATTAGAAAACCCTTGTGCAATCATGTTCACACATCTGAGAACAGTTTAGCTCATTACAGAAGCTACAAAACTGACCTTCCTTTGAGCAGATTGAGTTTCTGGAGCATCACATTTGTGAGGTCAATTAAATACTCAAAATGGCCAGAAAAACAGAACTTTCATCTGAAACTCGACAGTCTATTCTTGTTCTTAGAAATGAAGGCTTTTCCATGCGAGAAATTGCTAAGAAATAGAAGATTTCCTACAACGATGTGAACTACTCCCTTCAGAGGACAGCACAAACAAGCTCTAACCAGAGTAGAAAAAGAAGTGGGAGGCCGCGTTTCACAACTGAGCAAGAAGATAAGTACATTAGAGTCTCTAATTTGAGAAACGGACGCCTCACAGGTCCCCAACTGGCATCTTCATTAAATAGTACCCGCAAAACACCAGTGTCAGCATCTACAGTGAACAGGCGGCTGTGGGATTCTGGGCTTCAGGGCAGAGTGGCAAACAAAAAGCAATATCCGAGACTGGCCAATAAAAGAAAATGATTAAGATGGGCAAAAGAACACAGACATTTGAGAGAGGAAGACTGGAAAAAGTGTTGTGGAAGGATAAATCCAAGTGTGAGGTGTTTGGATCACAAAGAAGAACGTTTGTGAGACGCAGAACAAATGAAAAGATGCTGGAAGAATGCCTGACGCCATCTGTTAAGCATGGTGTAGGTAATGTGATGTTCTGGGGTTGCTTTAGTGCTGGTAAGGTGGAAGATTTGTACAGGGTAAAAGGGATTCTGAATAAGAAAGGCTATCACTCCATTTTGCAACGCCATGCCATACCCAGTGGACAGCGCTTGATTGAAGCCAATTTCATCCTACAACAGGACAATGACCCTAAACACACCTCCAAATTGTGCAAGAACTATTTAGAGCAGAAGCAGGCAGCTGGTATTCTATCGGTAATGGAGTGGCCAGGGCAGTCACCAGATCTGAACCCCATTGAGCTGTTGTGGGAGCAGCTTGACCGTATGGTACGCAAGAAGTGCCCATCCAACCAATCCAACTTGTGGAAGCTGCTTCTGGAAGCGTGGGGTGCAATTTCTCCAGATTACCTCAACAAATTAACAGCTAGAATGTCAAATGTCTGCAATGCTGTAATTGCTGCAAATGGAGGATTCTTTGACGAAAGCAAAGTTTGATGGAAAAAAAAATTCTTATTTCAAATACAAATCATTATTTCTAACCTTGTCAATGTCTTGACTCTATTTTCTATTCATTTCACAACGTATGGTGGTAAATAAGTGTGACTTTTCAGGAAAACACAAAATTGTTTGGGTGACCCCAAACTTTTGAACGGTAGTCTATATAACATCAAGTTTGTGTTCCTGGCCTTTAAAAAACACCAGGGAATTATGCTGCTAGGTACAGACAAGTCCCAAGGGCTATGACTTCTGCCCTGCAAACTTCCTGCCATTAGACAACCAGAATATAACATCCTAATGACATCACCACTCACAATCAATGAATTAGCTAAATCGTTTGCAGTGGTGATTGCAAGGCCATAGATTGTGATTGGGGTAGGATGCTGATTATACTAAGCACTTTAGCAATTGTATAGTTGTAATTTTGTGAGCATGCATGTAATAACAGTTAATGAATCTCCACTCAGTCAGTTGCAGACATGTGCCTCACACTGAAACCTGATGACTGTTCAACCTGTTTACCCTAGCAGTGAACTCGACAGATGCACAGCTTCCTCTACTTCCTTTTTTCCTCTATAAATGTCATTCTTCCCTCTTCTTTCTTTTTGCAACTTTGTTAGATGCGTAAATGTTCTGTAACTGTAAAGTCAAGAAATAGGAACTGATAAAATAAAAATAGTCTGAGAAAACACACAGTTCTCACTGGAGCTGAATCAATACTGTTTTTTGTTGTACAGTAAACCGAACCCTTTCCCTCTATGGGTCTGCATTTATTAATTGATTTGTTATTTTCTTCAAAATCACAGCGCAGGGATTTCCAGATCTTGATTACACCATGATGAAACTGTGCTAACAGTAAAGCCATGATGAACTCCGCACCCAATAGAACTAGTCTCTTGAGATTCTATCTTCGGTGTTAAATAAATAAGAACATGCAGTGGTAATCTCTGCCTCTATATTGGTACATCTTTATGTTTGCAACCCCCAGCTACTCCCTGTATTCGTCAGTTACCCCCACCCAGATTATCCTGTGTGTTTTTTTACTTTGATCCAAAACACTGCAAAACAGAAACACATTATTAGCATAGAGAGAGAGACAAAAAGGACAAAGCCACGGTTCTGAATTATGCTGAATTACATTAGTTAATATTTGGTTTAAATAATTATTTTCCTTCTCTGGTTGGTTCTCTTTGCTGAAGTAAATACAATGTGATCACATTAAATCACATATTAAAAAATGACAGAGATTTATGTGTTATTCTGTCAGGCTCAGAACAATAGGACCCAGTATTCAAGGTGGTCAGAAAGTTATATTTCGCATCAGTTTTAAATGTAACTGCAGTTGATAGCGTCTAAGGTAGGAACCTCTGCAGGAAGAGAAAACAGGTTAGTGACCACTTCTCTAAGGTGAGGATGATAATGAACATGCGAGTCACTAACATAGTCTTATAGTTCAGTCCGAGTCGAGAGGATGAGGTTGATTAGAATAGGGAAAGACAGTTCCAGAGACAGAACGAGTTAGGATCAGGCAATCAGAAAACACAGGTATGACAGAAAACTCTCACCACAGGCTTGAATAATCTGACTCTGATCACTGCTCTGTAGGCTGGTTAAAAATAAGCTGAAGCAGGTGGATCAGATGAGGGCTAGTGAAAAGTGTGCGGACATAGGTGAGTAGAATACATAAACCATTTTTCCAGTTTCTGGTTTTTGTTTCTAACACATAATGTGACCACTCATGGAAACTAAGGACACAAGTAAATTCAGGGACATTTTGACTTTTTCACTGATTTGGAAAGTGTCATTTACAAGCTTTTCAATCATTTGTCAGACATTAAAAAATCTGTTTTTTTTTTGGAGAGTCCAAGCTATCTGAAAGTAGGCAACTTGAAAAGGTTGAAGTGGAGAAATCTCAAACTGAAGATCACATTTCTCACCCGTGTCTGCTGCTGGGAGTGATAATGAAGCTAATTTACATCTCATTTACAGAAGCCACACCCATTGTTTATTTTATTTCTGGATGCACATTTTACAGTTACTTCATACTTTTACTTAAGCAGTAATTGAATCTGATACAAGCACTTTGATGTAAGTAAATCCTTAGCAAGAATATTAAATAGTACTTCCTCAATCATTGGATAAAATTGATAGAATTACATTCAATTCAAGAATGCTAACTGGCAGGTTTAGGTGAGTAATAGCTAATGCACATGTTCTTAGAATAAAAACAAAAGGAAAAACTATGATGTATGAAAACTCAACTCATAAGACAGAGAAATTTATTTTTACAGATCTCGTTGCCAGCAATGAATTTCTAATTTGCTCAAAAGTTGTCTACCGACATGTCTCTGTATTCCGTGATGGGTCACAAATAGTTAATTTCATCGAGAAACCTTTAATATGTGATAAGAATAATCTGATTAAAATTCAAAAGCAGCTTTGAAATGTTTTCCTTTCATTTAAATAAAAGAAATATAGCCTACCCTATTAGAAAACGGAATAGCCACCAAAACCAAGTAACTGGTTTAGTACTGATAACTGAAACAACTCAAGTGTTTGCAGATTTAGGTCCAGACTGATCAGGCCTCTCCAAAATCAAATTTTGGTTTTCATGAATTATGGCATGTTGTCCAGTTCCTGAGCATACAAACAAGGCCCAGACCATCATAAACAAACAATAGCTTTGTTTTAACTTTTGACAAGATGTCTTTCTTTTGAAATTATGTTTTAGATTTTTAATTGATGTAATTGGACACATTTTTCAAATAAGATAAATTTAAAGTGGATGACAATTATAACCGTTGCTGCAGTCTCAAAGCCTCAAAAAGGGCTTTATACCCCCTGTTGTCTAAAACATGTCAGAAACTTTTATCTGTCCGTTAACTTCTTTAGACAGAGTCATTATCCATTTAGAATTCAAATCTTTCTGCTTCATGTATTAAGGCAGATTTTATTTTAGTCATTCCCATTTTATTTCAGGCACTATCAATTTTCAATTGCTATCTCCCTGACAGGTTGTAAAATATGACTTTTAATATTAACCTTAGAATAGGTTAATTAAACTGCTAATAACCAAATTGAAAAGCGGGTGTTGTAATGAGCTCTTATATTGCATTTATTATTTAGACAATCATGTTTTATTTTGTTTTTATTTTTCATTTTGGACCTCACAAACATGGAAAGTATTTCCAGTTTAAAAGAATAATTACAACAGAAAACTTTAAAATAACTTCAGAGATGTTCCTAATTTTTGCCAGTTTTATCCTATCAGCAATACTGGGACTAATTTGCTTCAGTAATTTCCCTTAAGATATTTGCAAATCATCCTCTTGATTGTATTCAAGCATACAGCTCATGCCAAACACACTCCTCCATGCGCAGTCAATCATCCGTGTACTTTTGGTGATCCCATATTAGTGTTGTTTGGTGCTTTGTTAAAAGACACTGACAGAGATCTGTATGATCTGTATGCATAACTTTAATAAACCTCAGTATTTTACTTTAGTAAACCCCCAAACTTTCTCAAGTTATGCCTCAAGAAATGCAGAAAAAACATACTGATAAATTCAGAGCAAGATGAATGGATATAAACTTTAATTTCAAGAGAATTAATGTAGAGCAACAAAATAAGAAAAAGGTTTAGGCACTTGCATGTTTAAACATGCACTTAAGTCAGGCTGTTGTTAAGCAGCTTGTTTTACCAACAAGCTGCTTTACCCTCAAACTATTGTCTAATGGTCCAGCAGAGGATCAACTTTCTGTCGTTAGGCCTGTGGTGAACACCATGTTGCCAGTAACAGCATTCACTGCAGCTTTGATAGATGCCTTGGTCAGTGCAAATCTCTAATTGCCTCTGTGTTTGCCAACGTCTGTATCATTTGAAATTGCTCCTGGGTGTTGAGCAACACTGATGGATATCTGAACAGTACAGTTATGGATTTCTGAGCACAGTTTTTCACATTTCTGTAGCCTCTATATAATACTGTCTGTCACTTCCAATGAAAACTAAAGAGCAACAATCAATTTTGTCAAAACATCCCCTAAATAGATGAAACAAGAAAGTAGAAAAACAAAGAAAAGCTTATCATGAGCTAAAATTGATTCCACATTGTAAGAATTTTTTTTAAAAAAGCAGATTTTTTTAAATTACTCTATGTATTGGAATATCAGTACATGTTACTGTGCAATGATGAAGAGCTATTAAATGAGCAAAATCTTATATACACTTACCCAACGGTGAATCTGGTGATATTAGGAAAACGCTAAGAACATTGTGGGGATGAAAAAAATGCACATTACAGATTCCCAGATTTTCATTTGTGAATGGACTAGGTAGAATTTTTAATCCCACTTTACAATTTAGCTGTAAACCTTAATAATTTGTCAAATATAGACTAAAGAGAAAACTTGCAGAATTTAAAGTGGGTATGAGTGCATTTGCAATTAGGTTTATCAAACACACTAAAATGCTTTTCAGATAGATCTTACTGAAATATAATCCATTTTATGAAGAGAAGAAGCAAAGTGAGAGTCCTTGAGCTGCAGCTGCAATGTGTTGTACAAGTCTGGAAAAGAAATGCCTGCTATACCCTTTCGATAAAAACTGTAGTTAATGAGGTATTCAAAAAAGGTCCCCTTCAAACTTTAAAAGCATCAGGTCACCCTTTATGCTAGGACGTTCCAGAGACACAGAATAGTTGTTTTGAAATCTCTTCCATTGATTGACACTAGTTGCAGATTAAAAAAACAACAACAACAAAAAAAAACTTTTCAACAGGAAGTTTATGATTTTAGAAGAAAATAGTTCTGGTTCTGTTGAAATCAGTTTTCAAGATATACTTTGTTCTGACCTTAAACGAAATCTATTACTGTTGTCTGTTTTTATTTGTGCCATCAAACAGTAAACAATTGCATAAAACAAGAATAGAATTTAAAATCCTCCTTCTCACATATAAAGCCTTAAATGGCCAAGCTCCATCTTATATCAGAGATCTGATTGTTCCTTATGTTCCTAACAGAGCACTTCGCTCTCAATCTGCAGGTTTACTAGTGGTTCCTAGAATTTCTAAAAGTAGAATGGGAGGCAGATCTTTTAGTTATCAGGCTCCTCTCCTGTGGAACCAACTACCAGTTTTAGTCCGTGAGGCAGACACCCTGTCTACTTTTAAGGCTAGGCTTAAAACTTTCCTTTTTGATAAAGCTTATAGTTAGAGTGGCTCAGGTTATCCTGAGCTATCTCTATAGTTATGCTGCTATAGGCTTAGACTTTTGGAGGACATAGGGACCCCCATTTCATCATTCTGCTTCATTCTCTCTCTGTTCTCCTATTCTGCAGAATCTGTTAGTTCAATCTCTAACCTTCTGCTCTCTCTGCTTTTCCTCAGAGTAGCTCTGCCTCGTCTGTGCCTGTTTGGCTGTGACGTCATCCTGGAAAGAAACATCAGCTGTGCTGCTTCCATCAACACCCTTGTTTATAGATGTTGGAGATCGGCCTGTTTTCCAGTGTGGTCCTGTTTCTCTGACCGTGACTGAGTGGATGTGCTCTCTTCGTCCTCTGGAATGGACGCAGACGCAGAAAAGTGACCTTTGTCGGTTATTAATGGCATTCAGGTCAGAAGAATCTGACCAGACACAGGTCGCATTCGAAAAGATCAGATTCATATCGGATTCAGGACCACATAGCCAAGTGGCCTGGGTCGGATTGGAAAAAATCGGATCTGTGTTGTTCAGATTGCCATGAAAAGATCAGATACAGGTCGCATATGGGCAAAAAAATCGGATTTGGGTCACTTGAGGCTGCAGTGTGAACGTAGCCATAGTTAGATGGAGCAGAGTATACTTGTGGGAGGTTAACAGAGAAGGCTTACTATCTGTGTGAGCAAAGCAGTCCTGGGGGGAAGGTCTGTGAATCCTCAGGGGAGTCTAAGCATCTGGGAATCCCAAGAGAAAAGGATGAACTGGTGGAGAGAGGGCAGGCAGGAGGTCAAGTAAAGATGGCTCAGGAGATGAGCAAACACGTTTACCCCCTAAAAAGCACCAATGAATGGTCCTCTGGACCAAACCCCACCCAGTCTATAAGGTACTGGACACCATGACCCCGTCACCAGCAGCCAGGATCCTTCTGACCACATAGACTAGGTGTCCATCAATGTCCAGGGCAGGTGGAGGGGGTCTGGCAGAGAGGCACAAGGAACTGGAAAAAATAAAAATAAACACCTAAAAAAAAGGCTTCTAGCTCCTGGTTAATGCGTTCAGTTTGTCCATTAGTATGAGGGTGAAAACCTGAGCTCAGAGCAACATTGGCTCCAAATATAGACCAAAACACTCTCCAAGCCCTTGAGACAAACTGTGGGTCCCAGTCAGAAAGGATCTATAGAGGTATCCCATGAAGCCCGGAGACAAACTAACCGGTGAGCCATTTCTAAGGCAGAGATTAATTTCCTTAAGTAAATCAGGTGACTTGCCTTGGAGAAGCTGCCCATGATGGTAAGGATGGTGGTTAATCTTCTGTATGGTGGTTAATCTCCCAGTGGTATTTTAAAACAAGTAGATGCCCTATTGCCTGCACAGACATATCCCTTGAGATCTCTATACAATGAGGGCCACCAGAAGCACCGTCTGATAGAACCCAGTGTTGTCCCAACACTTTAATAGCAGGAGCACCATGCCGTATGAGCCCAACGAATGAGACGACAGTGTGCAGTACTGAGTATAAAAATGGGATTAGGTGGACCAGTGTTGGGATCAGGTTCAGATTGCTAGGCCTGAAGCACCTTACTTATAATGTCCCAGGAGAGGCCCACAATCATGCATGAACAGCAGATAATAGTTTAAATGTCTGTTCTGTTATAAGAAGAAAACTCTCTTTACAAAATGTCTGCTTTAGTATTTTTAGAGCCTGGTCCATAAGAGATGATGAAATGTTTTTAATGATCTGTTCAAACAACACCAGGGTGTATGGGCCCTTCCAACCATTGGGACCATATCACGGAGTGGTAAAGGAAATTGCAATAAGCTGGAAACCTAAACATTATTGTCTGATTAAAACATCAGTTAAAATTTGCATCTAATATAGGTCTGAATTTGTTCAGACAAGGAAGCGAAGTTCTCCCTATTATATAAACTCTGCTGAGAGACAGAAAACAATTATTTTCTGAATATATTTTTTTTGTAGCTTTTTTTTCTGATGGAGAATCCCTGTTAGTCATAGATCCCACACAAAGAACCTAGAATAAACTAGTTGTCATGCTCTCAGCACTGATGCCTGGCTGATTACTCATTTTACACATCTGCTTAGCTCCACCCATTTCTTGTTACTGCTCATCTGAGCCACATGTATTAGCCTCTATTTAACAAGTCTCGGGACCAGTCATCAGAGCCAGATTATTCAAGCTGTGGGTGAGAATTTTTCTAGCTTACTTGTATTCTTACTACCTGATCGTGACCTGTTCTGTCTCTCGACTTCTGAGCCTCCTTGTTACCTTCTGATCTGTTTGCCTAACCTGTCCTCTGACTCTGCCTGATTTCTTCCAGCTTTCGTATTGACCAGAAGTGTTTATAACAACTGAGTCTGCCTGTGCCTCACTGGACCTCTGACCTCCCAGCTCTAACAACCCACTATGTCACCAACACTATGTTGCCATCTGGATCATCATGCCTTCCTCCATCTACCCAGTTCTGATATCCTGCCTGTCCTCCGATACAACAGCGTTTGGGACGCCCATTTGACGGGAACCTTCCTCTACGTCTGGCCTCGCACTAAACTTTAAGACCAGGTTAGTGACTTACTCCTAAGGCTAGTTGAATAAAGACTAGTGAAGTTGGATCAGATGAACGGTAATTAGACCTCAGCGGAGCTAAGCAGGTGTGGGAAATGAGTAATCAGACCAGTTATCAGTGCTGAGATAATAACACTAGTTAAATAGAATTTGTTTGGATCTGCAGCTGTACCACCTGCCTCCAGCAGAGTTCGCTGTGGATCCTCCTGAGCTGAGCCTTCGACACACCTGAAGCCCATCTCGTCATCAGGAGGATCCTCCACCATATAAGCAGCCCTCAGACCTCGCATCAACGCCGCAGTGTTTATCCAGTTTGGTTAGCACCTGAGCCTCACTACCTCTGTGAATTCTTTGTTGTTTCTAGTCTCCTAGTTGGATTCTAATTACCTTTTGCCTCTGCCTACAGGAAACCTGTTTTTGTCCTGTAAGCTCTGGATGAGCTTAACCTGTCGAGCCTGCCCTCTGAGCCAAACCTGAAGACCCTTCTCTGGATTCCCATGCTGCTCTGGACTAAGAGCTGGAAAACCAAGGTCTGTCCAAACGTTAGATGCAAGACGCTGAAGCTGAAACTGAACTCTGCTGAATCAAACAGTCTCTGGACCCAACAGTGCCTCTCTCAAAGCCAAACCCGGATTCTTCAAGGTAGATCTCAGAAGATAACATCTCCACATTCTTCTGCTACGTGGCTAACTGAACTGTCTCCCTTTCAGTATCCTGTGAACCAGATCCCCGGACGTGAACCAGTACCTGACTCTTTACATGTGCAATTGTCAATAAACTCATTTGAACCTTTTCCCTGTTTCCCGTGGTGTTCTGCATATTGGGCCTCTCTGAACCAATCATGACAGAATTATCTTAAGCAGAGGCTTTTCTTCTTATATAAATTTTGTTTTAGTAAGTTGAAATAAATAATTAATTCATTATTATTTCTGGGAAAACCTTTTGAACACCTTGAATTCCTGAAGGTTCACCACTGCTAAGTTAATGTTTAAGGGATATGTGAATCTGCTACATGTAAAATACTATATGTATATACCAGCATAGCAGAACCTCATGAGACACAAAAGAAATTAGGAATAAAGGTATAAATTAGCTTCAGATATGAAATTTTGTTATAAGTTCGAACTAAAAGGAGCTGTGTCACCAAAACAAGTGAATAAACAAACGCTTAAAATGCGAAAAGTTAAGTGTCTTATTTAACATATGGTACTGTTCACAGTGTCCTAACATATGAACACAAACACAGGTTTAATGTGGCTTTCCAGTGCCTCACTGCAGCACCCAATAATTTTGCAATAACAACGATGACCAATCCCCAGCACACGTTCTCATAAAATGCATCTTGACGTGTAGCCACTGATGGAAAGTCTCTTTTCTCCTAACAGCTCTGGAACAGAACTCTGTGTCCTGTCATGGGAGAGAAAAACACTTGGAAAACAATTTAAAGGTGCCTTACAAAGTGTTGTCACAGTCTTCAATGACTACCTAAATAAATGCTTTTGGAGCTGAATAGAGTATAATTTACAATTGCACCACTCAGTCTGTTCTTTCCCTAGAAATAACTAAATAGTGTTTACTAGCATTTGCTCGAAACACTTCCAAAATAAATTCTCTGTCAAAGCTGGTATGCCTCAGCCCCAGCCCCTGCAGACCTGCCTCTATCTTGTGCCATAAACGTCTTATTTCTTAGCTGGAAGAGTGAGTGGGTGTGGTTGTTAGAATTGCGGGTTGTGAGTGTTGCTTGGCTCCAGGTCACATTTTCCAGCATGAGGAAAACAAGTCTATTTGTGAGGTTGCTGCAGGAGCAGAGTGTACCTTATTTTGCTGTGCAACAGGACTATGATACGTGTCCTAAATCCATGAGTGTTTGTCTATATATGTGTGCCGGAGCCAGCTTGGTGGCTGGCAGGCTTCTTCCAGAGACTGTTCCATCATATTTGAGTATCTTGGCTTGCTGTATCAATATCTAATTCTCATTACATACACATCAGAACCTTAAATGTATTCATACAGAACTGCAATAAAAAAAGATGTTTCACTTGACTTTCAAGATGAAATCACCATCAGTCCCACTTAAATAATTTCACTTCTAAATTATTAAAGACCTCTCAACTATCACAAGTCTCAGTGTCTTTTCTTTATTTCTTTGTAATTATTTGATATATTAACACAAAGCGGTGCTTACATGTGAATTAGGCTATCACAATTTCCCCATTGACTCCACCTAATATAACCCTGTCTGTACCAGAGAAATAAATTGCCCACATCATGATGTGTCATCAACATTTTTCTCAATGTGTACAAAGTGACATATAATGTCACTTGTCATGTAGTTGACTTCTTTGTAACTTCTGTTGATAAGTCTCCCTAAGCAGTTAATGCAAAGCACCTCATGAATGTCAATGTTTATTTAAAGGTCATGTAATAAATGTAATAAAGTGGCAAAATACATTTAAATAAATATTAATTTAACTTTATTGATCTCACTTTTGATAAATTTACACTACCGTTCAAAAGTTTGGGGTCACATTGAAATATCCTTATTTATGAAGGAAAATCACTGTACTTTTCAATGAAGATAAATTTAAACTAGTCTTAACTTTAAAGAAATACACTCTATACATTGCTAATGTGGTAAATGACTATTCTAGCTGCAAATGTCTGATTATTGGTGCAATATCTACATAGGTGTATAGAGGCCCATTTCCAGCAACTATCACTCCAGGGTTCTAATGGTACAATGTGTTTGCTCATTGGCTCAGAAGGCTAATTGATGATTAGAAAACCCTTGTGCAATCATGTTCACACATCTGAAAACAGTTTAGCTCGTTACAGAAGCTACAAAACTGACCTTCCTTTGAGCAGATTGAGTTTCTGGAGCATCACATTTGTGGGGTCAATTAAATGCTCAAAATGGCCAGAAAAAGAGAACTTTCATCTGAAACTCAACAGTCTATTCTTGTTCTTAGAAATGAAGGCTATTCCATGCCAGAAATTGCTAAGCAATTGATGATTTCCTACAAAGGTGTGTACTACTCCCTTCAGAGGACAGCACAAACAGGTCCTAACCAGAGTAGAAAAAGAAGTGGGAGGCCGCGTTGCACAACTGAGCAAGAGGATAAGTACATTAGAGTCTCTAGTTTGAGAAACAGACACATCACAGGTCCCCAACTGGCATCTTCATTAATTAGTACCCACAGTAGCTTGTTTGTGCTGTCCTCTGAAAGGAGTAGTACACACCGTTGTAGGAAATCTTCAATTTCAATCTATATTCAAAGTTTGATATGAAGTACTATTAATTTTCTAATGGTTACTAATAAACCAGTGTTCATTGTTGGTAAATTGTTTTACTTAGCTTAAATATACAAATCTATCTTTCAATTCAATTCAGTTTATTTATATAGCGTCAATTCACAACAAATTTCATCTCAAGGCACTTTACAGACCAGATCATACATTCTCACCAAATAATTCAGTCAAATAGATTGAAAGTTTTCTATCTAAGGAAAACCAGTCGATTTCATCGACTCACTGACTCGAAAGTAATCCCTCACACCAAGCATGCTCGTATCTACAGTGTGAGGAAAAACTCCCTTTCAACAAAGAGAAACCTCCAGGAGAACCAAGCTCAGTGTGAGCAGCCATCTGCCGAGTCTGGCTGGGATTCAAGGAGACAGAAGCAGAGATACAAAAAGCAACTGTAAAAGGCAGCCCCATCCAGGAAACACACAGCCAGGCAAACAAGCTCCGATCCATCTGCCATGTCAGCGGATGAAGAGAGCACATCCAGCCAGTCACGGTCAGAGAAACAGGACTACACTGAAAAACAAGCGGATCTCCAGCATCTATAAACAAGGATGTTGATAGAAGCAGCACAGCTGATATTTCTCTCGAGGATGGTGTCACAGCCAAACAGGAACAGACGAGGCAAAGCTACTGTGCGAAAAAGAAGAGAGAGCATAACGTTAGATTTAACTAAAAGATTCTGCAGAGTGGGAGAGTAGAGATAGAATGAAACAGAATGGTGAAATAGGGGTCCCTATGTCCTCCAGTAGTTTAAGCGTTTAGCAGCATAACTATAGAGATAGCTCAGGATAACCTGAGCACCTCTAACTATAAACTGTATCAAAAAGGAAAGTTTTAAGACTACCCTTAAAAGTAGACGGGGTGTCACAGACTAAAACTGGTAGTTGGTTCTACAGGAGAGGAGCCTCCGATTCTACTTTTAGAAATTCTAGGAACCACCAGTAAACCTGCAGATAGAGAGTAAAGTGCTCTGTTAGGGACATAAGGAACAATCAGATCTCTGATATCAGATGGAGCTTGGCCATTTAAGGCTTTATATGTGAGAAGGAGGATTTTACATTCAATTCTTGATTTAAGAAGGCCAATGAAGCGAAGCCAGGATAGGAGAGATATGATCTCTCTTTTTCATTTTCACCAGAACACTGGCTGCAGCATTCAGAACTCTGAAATTGCAAATCCAGTTGGAGGAGCTAGCTTTTTGTAACCGGAACTGTCTACCCATTAAATAGCTATATATGCATGTATGTAATGGTGTTAGCTGCTATACTTCATTAAAACTTTTCTCTCAGATGTTATGACTACAGTCACGGTACGTGTGTAGGCAGGAAACATATATACCCAGTTTTGATGTTTAAGCTGTCTCAGATGCCATTAAATTACAAGCATCAGGATACTTAAATGTATAAATATGGTCATGTTTCAGTTTTTACAGAGACATGTTTAATGTTAATATTTCCAAACAATGGTTCTGGGACTTTTTTTAAAACAAACAATCAATTTGCATCCATTAGCTTAAACACCAGAAACAATTAGCGTGCCTCCTGAATATCTATGCATGCATGCAATGAGTGATAAAAATCTGGAAATTTGTTATTACCAACTACGAATTTAAACATTCAAAGAATTTTTTTATGTGTGTGTTGTTAGGGCATAATGAGCTTAATGCACATATAAACTATTAAAAGAATTACAAATTGTAATATAAGCATAATAATATGCAGTGTTTTTTAAGAATAAAAAGATCAGCACAGTTGCCAGTGCGGATGAGTAGCAATCAAATGTTCAGAGTTGTGAGATATTTTATATACTTAAGTATAAGAACAGCAAAAGGAAGTCCAAGCTGAGCGTAATGGATGAGGCATCCACAGCCCAAGTTGAGTGTCTGTTAAGCCATGGTGGTATCATCATGAGACCCCATCGTTCACAAATATTCGCACAGGTTTATAACCAATTTAATTTTTTGCAAGTGCAATCTCTCTCTCACTCACTCTCCCTCTCACCCCCCCGACACATAGACACACACACACACACTGTTCCTTAACCCTTATCTCACATCCTTCTCCTCTCTCTCTGCCCCTCTCTTTTCTTTCCCACTCACTTTTGTTGAATTAACTGCTTTCTAAATGTTCATATGTAGTTTTCTCATATACACTATGAGATTGTTTTAAGTTGAAACCTGATGATAAAATGAGAAATTCAGTATTTCAATTGTATCAACATTCAGCTCCAGTGGCTAACTCACTTGCTGATTGTTAAATCTTTTTTTCCAAATAAAAAGCTGTTTGAATTTAAAATTTATTCATGTTGACCTTATTCGTTACCTTAAAAATGGGCTTAGTGAAAAATAGAGATGTAAAAAAAAAAATAAGTTGATTTGTCAGTTGACTTTACTTGCTTGGTTTAGTTGCAGCTCTCCTGCGCACCGAGCTCTCCTATACCTTTGCATTGCAGAGGAGCTGCTTTTAACGAGTCAATGGGCAAAGCCTGGCATTTGCTCCCTAGGGCAGAAACACATCACCATTCTGACACAAAATGGAACGGCAGTTTACTATTAAATTATAAAATATATATATTTTTGGGTTGTTTTTTTTAAACTAAGGCTCATTGGGGGGGTGGGGCGTTCTATCTATCATTATTGATAGATGTCCAGTGGTCCCCTGTCAGTGGCAAACATGTCGCCCCGACCAATTTCTCATCTTTCACGGCTTTCTTCGCTGGTCATGTATTCTGTCATGATAGCCACAGTAAGATGGCTCAACTGTGGCAGCCTGGAGAATAAGCTCAAGTCCATCACCTTCAACCAAGCTGAGGGCTGTTCTTGAAATTAAATGTTCCCTTAAGCAAGCCCATTGGTTTTATAGCTGCTACCATATTAGCATGTCAGGTTTGATGTGTCAATAGTAGGCTTACACAAGACTGATTCTTTCACATCCCCAGATATACATGCGCTCCAGATCCCAAATCAACTGTGAGAATAAGGGCGATATTTTTTTATTGTCCAATAAGAGTCTTCATGCTGAGATAACGCTGTTATGTGATAGTCCCACACATTCTCATCTTCATACTCTGGATCTTGTGGTGACATATGGCATAGAACGTGAAGAAATAACAGTATTTCCTCACAACCCTGTCCTCTCTGACCACTTTTTAAAAACCTTCAGGATTATTTTAACAGAGTTCTCCTCCCCCAAAAGAAGGTTAAATTTTAGCAGGTCATTATCAGACAGTGCAGTTAAAGATTTTTATGAATCTGTTTCACTTTCTCTCTCCTCTGTGTCACTGAGCAGTGCTGCAGAGTGCAAAAGCTTAGTTTATTCCCCTTCACAGGTTGATGATTTTGTTGATGGGGTTGCTAGTTCTCTGCATACTGTCTTAGACAATGCATTCCTACTGGAATCCTACCTAGTCTGGAAAAATTGTTTACTGCTGTATAAGAGGACCCTTTGTAAAGCAAGAGCAGCATATTTCCCCTCATTAATAGAGGAGAATAACAATAATCCGAGATATCTTTTTAATACAGTTGCCAAACTCACCCAGAGCCATAGCTTAGTTGAACCGTCTATTTCAAGTACTCTTAGCAGTAATGAATTTATGAGATTCTTTATAAATAAGGCTGATCCTATTAAAGATAAAACCATTAGCGCTCCTTTATCTGCGATTGGTTTGTCTCTGGAACGTGGGACAGCATCTGAGAGAGTCATTGAATCTGAACTGGGTTTAGACTGCTTTTATCCAGTTGAACTTTCAGAGTTAGCAAAATTTTGTCTTCATCTAAGCCTTCAACTTGTATGTTAGATCCATTTCCCAACAGGTTATTTAAGGAGGTATTCCCTTTGATCTCCTCCTCCATTTTAGATGTGTATCTCTGTTACTGGGAATGAGAAAGCTGATTAGTCATTCACTTCATTTGGATGGGAATAAACTAATTTCAGATAAAAAAGTAAAAAATCTTGGCGTCGTTTTTGATCAGGACCTGTCATTTAAATCTCCTATCAAAGAGGTTTCTAGAATTTCCTTCTTTCATCTGCGGAATATTGCAAAAATTAGAAATATCCTGTCCAGGGGGTCATGCTGAGAAACTAGTCCATGCATTTGTTACTTCAAGGCTGGACTATTGTAATTCTTTACTATCAAGAAGTCCACAAACTGTAGTTAAAAGTTGATCCAAAATGCTGCAGCCAGAGTTCTGATGAAAATTAAAAAGTGAGATCATATCTCTCCTATCCTGGCTTCTCTTCATTGGCTTCCTGTTAAATCCAGAATAGAATTTAAAATCCTCCTTCTCACATATAAAGCCTTAAATGGCCAAGCTCCATCTGATATCAGAGATCTGATTGTTCCTTATGTTCCTAACAGAGCACTTCACTCTCAATCTGCAGGTTTACTAGTGGTTCCTAGAAATTCTAAAAGTAGAATGGGAGGCAGATCTTTTAGTTATCAGGCTCCTCTCCTGTGGAACCAACGACCAGTTTTAGTCCGTGAGGCAGACGCCCTGTCTACTTTTAAGGCTAGGATTAAAACTTTCCTTTTTGATAAAGCTTATAGTTAGAGTGGCTCAATATATCCTGAGCTATCTCTATAGTTATGCTGCTATAGGCTTAGACTTCTGGAGGAAGGACCCCTATTTCATAATTTTTCTTCATTCTATCTTTATTTTCCCAATCTGCAGAATCTGTTAGTTCAATCTCTAACGTTATGCTCTCCTGGAGAGAAATATCAGCTGTGCTGCTGCCATCAACGTCCTTGTCTATAGATGTTGGAGATCGGCCTGTTTTCCAGTGCAGTCCTGTTTCTCTGACTACAACTGGCTGGATGTTCTCTCTTCATCCTCTGACATAAGAGTTGGCTCTGAGCTCGTCTGCCTGGCTGTGTGTTTCCTGGCCACCTTTTACAGCAACTTTTTGTACCACTGCTTCTGTCTCCTTGAACCCCAGTTGGCCTTGGCAGACGGCCCCTCACACTGAGCCTGTTTCTGCGAGAGGTTTATTCCTGTTAAAAGGGAATTTTTCCTCTCTACTGTCGCTACAAGCATGCTTACTGTGAGGCAATGCATTCAAGTCAATGAGTCGATGCAATCAACTGGTTTTCCTTAGAAAACTTTGAATCAATTTCACTGTATGATCTGGTGAACTGTAAAGTGCCTTGAGATGACATGTGTTGTGAATTGGCGCTATATAAATAAAATGAATTTAAATTAATTTTTAACGGCCCACCACTAGTAAATACATACACTTACAGGTGCTGGTCATAAAATTAGAATATCATGAAAAAGTAGATTGATTTCAGTAATTCCATTTAAAAAGTGAAACTTGTATATTCTATTCATACATTACATACAAACTCATATATTTCAGATGTTTATTTTGTTTAATTTTGATGATTACAAATGACAACAAATGAAAATCTCAAATTCATCATATCAGAAAATTAGAATATTACTGAAGACCAATAAAAACAAAGGATTTATAGAAATGTTGGCCAACTGAAAAGTATGAACATGAAAAGTATGAGCATGTACAGCACTCAGTATTTAGTTGGGCCTCCTTTGGCCTGTATTACTGCAGCAATGCGGCGTGGCATGGAGTCGATCAGTCTGTGGCACTGCTCAGGTGTTATGATAGCCCAGGTTGCTCTAATAGTGGCTTTTAGCTCTTCTGAATTGTTGGGTCTGGTGTATTGCATCTTCTTCTTCACAATACCCCATAGATTTTCTATGGGGTTAAGGTCAGGAGAGTTTGCTGGCCAATTAAGAACAGGGATACCATGGTCCTTCAACCAGGTACTGGTAGCTTTGGCACTGTGTGCAGGTGCCAAGTCCTGTTGGAAAATGAAATCTGCATCTCCAAAAAGTTGGTCAGCTGCAGGAAGCATGAAGTGCTCTAAAACTTCCTGGTATGTGGCTGCGTTGACCCTGGACCTCAGAAAACACAATGGACCAACACCAGCAGATGACATGGCACCCCAAACCATCACTGACTGTGGAAACTTTACACTGGACTTCAAGCAACGTGGATGAAGTGCCTCTCCTCTTTTCCTCCAGACTCTGGGACCTTGATTTCCAAAGGAAATGCAAAATTTACTTTCATCAGAGAACATGACTTTGTACCACTCACCAGCAGTCCAGTCCTGTTTCTCTTTAGCCCAGGCAAGACGCTTCTGACGCTGTCTGTGGTTCAAGAGGGGCTTGACACAAGGAATGCGACAGCAGAAACCCATGTCTTTCATACGTCTGTGTGTGGTGGTTCTTGAAGCACTCACTCCAGCTGCAGTCCACTCTTTGTGAATCTCCCCCACATTTTTGAATGGGTTTTGTTTCACAATCCTCTCCAGGGTGCGGTTATCTCTCTTGCTTGTACACTTTTTTCGACCACATCTTTTCCTTCCCTTCGCCTCTCTATTAATGTGCTTGGACACTGAGCTCTGTGAACAGCCAGCCTCTTCAGCGATGACCTTTTGTGTCTTGCCCTCCTTGTGCAAGGTGTCGATGGTCGTCTTTTGGACAACTGTCAAGTCAGCAGTCTTCCCCATGATTGTGTAGCCTATAGAACTAGACTGAAAGACCATTTAAAGGCTTTTGCAGGTGGTTTGAGTTAATTAGCTGATTAGAGTGTGGCACCAGGGGCCATCAATTTTGAACCTTTTCACAATATTCTAATTTTCTGATATGATGAATTTGAGATTTTCATTTGTTGTCATTTGTAATCATCAAAATTAAACAAAATAAACATCTGAAATATATGAGTTTGTATGTAATGTATGAATATAATATACAAGTTTCACTTTTTAAATGGAATTACTGAAATCAATCTACTTTTTCATGATATTCTAATTTTATGACCAGCACCTGTACTACTGAGCCCCCTCACAAGAAACTAGAATTCTGACCCAGGGCTTATTTCCAATATTTTCTTGGCAGTGGAATAGCAGAGGAGTAAGGAAGATTAGACTTCTTAGAATGCACTCAGTTTTTAACATCTGCAGTTGAAAACTGGTATTCCAAAAGAACACTTTATGGTTTCATGGTATGGTATGGTATGGTATGGTATCAGTTTTTATTAACACTATTTTATCTCTTAAAATGAGTGCTTCATAATTTCCCTTTAATCCTCCTCATTGCCTCTGCCCAATGTCTTGTTCTAATGGTCAACTTTCCTCCTCAGATCTCCCTCTGTTCCTGCTGTCAGTTCTGTAGCTGGTCCTAGCCACCTGCCACCTCCTCACCGCTCTTGTGCACGCCCCGTCCAGCATCTTGCACTGATTTCCTGCCATCATCCTCCAAACTCCGGCTGTTCTCCTAGCAAGAAGCTTATAGAGGTTATTCCGATTCATTGATGAAGTAAAGCAATAGAAGTGGAGAATGTTACCTGCCTGTGAATTGCTGGCAGTATGTCAAGAAAGGTACAGCAACAGAATGTTGTAACTTATTTGCTGGAATTGCATTCTGTGCAAAGGTCCCATCAGGCATCAAATATGTATGTAACTAATGGACGACCATTATGACAGTAAAGAATGAGGCTGATAAATGCAAAGTATAACATGAATGTTGGTCAGCATTTATTTCATTTTCTTTTCACATGTGTATTGTGCACATGTGCATTGTACACATCTGTGTGATGTACGACTCGATATTAATTTGTTTGATGTTGAAAAAAAATTTGCAAAAGAAGCAAAATGATGCAATAAAGTATAGCCTTAGCTTGTGGGGATATCAGCATGGCAGAACAAACTAAATGTCAGAGTCACTCTGTCTCCCCCTCTATAGTCACAGTTTACCCATGTTCCATAGCCATTACCCTGAGGTCACTATTGATGTTTGAAATGAGTCCTCAAAGAATTGCCCGTGTGCAAGTTCCCACATTGGACAACATGGCACCAGAACAAAACGACTATATGACTAATTATGCATTTTCCACTGCAATTCTCGGGTGAGTAAGGAGCTATTAAATGCACCCTGTTTGCTAAGAAAACCATAATGATATATAGAGAAGTCTGAAATAAACTACTTTTTCAAAAAGCCGAGTACATTCTTGAAGTGACCTCAACTAATGTTGAGGGAACAAATATAGGTTTTACAAGATGTAAAGATGAGACAAGAGGGAGCATTTTTTTGTGTCAAGTGGCTCTGCGTTAATAAGTGTACAGGGAGATAAATTAGTCAGATATGAAACCATTCAATGAAACCACAGATTTGTCGACTCTTAGGTGGATGTGGAAGTTTTGTTAACACAAAGTCAGAACTGTATTGGTTCTTTATTCCTGTTGCTGAAGGGAGAAAAAAAGAAAAAAAAAAATGAAGATAACTTGGAAGAAAAGAAACTTCTCGACTGGTTTAACTGGTACATGTAGATGTTTGCCGAACAGAAAACCATTGTTAAAAATCACATTTCCTATATTTATTGGGAAAAAATTCAATTCCTTTGCTGTCAGGAATATCATTACAACCTTAGCAAGTACAAAATACCTAGTCACAAGTTTGCAGTTTCCAATGAAAGCCAGGATTATACATCTGTCGATCAATCTCATGTTGCCATACAATTGGTTTCAATTTGTGTTAGAAAGTAAGCAATATCCAACGATTGATCTTCAGGTGTGTCTGGATTCTACACACTGGGATGTATTCAGGGCCACTACCAACAGTCTAGATGATAATATGGTGTGCAGGTGGACAAACAAACATTTATTATGTTTTCCAATGTTTTAAAAAATTTGATAATAAATAAAATTAAACAATGAATGTAAATATTTCTTTCAACGAAAAGTTGTGTCACAGCCACTGAGATCAGTGGTCGTAGCTTGCAAACAATGGATCCCAAAGGTAAAAAAAAAAAGGAAGATTCCTGATGAGAACAGAGGATTCAAAGAAGAATGGACTGAATCCTTTGCTTTCATTACCAATGCGGAAGGATTGCTTGCATTTTTGCTTTGTAATGAGAGGTTGTCAAAATGTAAAAAGAATAATTTGGAAAAGCATTTCCATTGAAGGGGTACTAACTATGCAGCCTGTGAGGGACCAAACTTAAATAAGGACAAAGGTGTTCAAAATTTGAAAAAGTACTTTCAATTAATTGTGTCAAAAATAGTTAACAAAGCCTCAAAAACAATACAAAATAACTTAAATAATACATAAAATGGATCTGGGCCCAACTTAACTGAGGTCAACTGAGGAACCAACTCAAACAAAAAACTGACCTGCCAAACAAAGAACTAAAGGCTGCTTAATAGGGATGGAGTAACCCAAGTCTACCACATGAGGGAGGCACAACATAACAAAAGAACCAATAAATACAAAATTAACTAAACCATTCTATGAAACACATAAAGCAAAACTAACTTTTACTTAGCAGAAACAATAATAAGTGAGTATTTAGGTGACAAAATTATCTAATTAAAAACAACTTGAAACAAGTCTCCCCCGTCAGGCTTTCAAAAAACAAATGGTATGCTCCAGGTTTCCCCCTCCAGCTGGTTTGCATCAGCAGCACCTCAAACAAAAAAAACAAGTGTAAATATATAATATAAAAATGTCTAAAAGAAATAACCAGCCTAAACATAAACTGTAATATAATATAAAGCAAGAAAAAAATACTAACACGATGGGGTGGTGGGAGGATCATCCACCACACACTTCCCCTCCTCTGAAGGCTCGCTGGCACAGTAGTAGTCAGTAGTAATGTTCTGTCTGCCAAAGATGTGATACACCTCAAACTTGTAGGGCTTTATGGCAAGGTACCACCAAGTTATTCGACTATTTGTGTCCATCTTCTCCAGCCATTTTAAAGCTTTGTGTTGAGTTTCTAGAACAAAATGTCTTACCAGAAGATAATAGCGAAGTGAATCCAGAGCCCACTTTTATAGCCAGGCATTCTCTCTCTATAGTTGAATACCGTGTTTCTCTGGGAAACATTTTTCAGCTGATGAAGGCAATTGGATTGCGATCATTTGGAGGTCCTTGGAGCAGTACAGCACCAAGACCTTGATCTGAGGCATCGGCTTGTAAAACAAACTCTTGCCGGAAATCGGGACAATAGAGCACAGGATCTTGGCTCAGCGCCTGCTGAATATCTCTGAATGCTGCCATAGCTTCTTCAGACCAAATAGTAGTATATTCAGGCCCCGAAGACTGGTTATGTCTGTCAGCATGAGCAGCTCTGGCAGAGTAATTGGGAATAAGTTTGTGGTATCAACCACACATGATTTAAGTTGTTTTCTTGTCTGTGGAATGGGACAGGACAGGATAGCTTCAATTTTTCTAATTTGTGGCTTCACCAGTCCTCCTCTAATAACAAATTCCCAGGTACTCTGTTGAAACATCAGCAGCACCTCAAACAAAGAAAAAAAAGAAGTGCAAATAAACCATTTAGACAGACATTAACTAAAATGTGCACCCATTAGAAAATACCTGTCTAAAAGAAATAGCCAACTTAAACATAAACTGTAATATAATATAAAGCAAGAAAAAAATACTAACATGATGTGGAGGTGGGAGGATCATCCACCACACAGCCCATCACAAAGTTGGGATTGTGAGAAAAAGTTTGATTGCAGAACTTCTGGATAAATTAAAGGAGAAAAAAGATAGATTTAAGAACTGGATTGCATCTCCAGAGGAGTAAGGATGATTAGACTTCTTCACGGAGATTGCACCATGACACTGCAAACTCTGCAGTGCAAGCTTTGTTGCAAGCAAGGAAAGTCGTAGCACTTCTCTAGAGCAAGCATGTGAACTTTCTTCAGTTTTTCCCCAAATTCACAAAAACAAAAAATTACACCAAGGAACGCTGGTGGCGGAGGATAAGATTTTGGGGTTAGAGAGCACTAATCTGATGGATGTCAGTTCCTGCTTGATTCTGTATGACTCACTCCATCTTTCCAACAGAAACTCTGCCACCATAGAAAGATTCCTTTGGATCAATATAAATTCCTATCATGTTTCTATAACTTCATCAATGTAACAAAACCTAAACTGCGTTGTGAAGGGCAGCTTCATGATGTGGGATGTTAGGGCAACAGGTCTATAGTCACTGAGCACTGTTGGCTGAGTCTTCTTTGGCATTGGGACAAGGCAGGAGGTCTTCAAACATCACTGGAATAGTCTCCATGGTCAGCCTAAGGGTGAAGAGATGCTGAAGAATGTATATATTTATCAATTTAAGAGCATATATACATATATATATATATATATATATATATATATATATATATATATATATATATATATATATATATATATATATATATATATATATATATATATATATATATATATATATATATATATATATAAATAGGGGAGTGGTGGCCTAGTGGGGGGCATAGGGCTTTGAATCCTGAGGATCTGTCTGTGTTCGAGCCCCACTCCCAAAGACTGCCACACTGGGTCTCTGAGCAAGAACTTTAACTCCTCCCAAGGTGCCCCACAATGGCAGCCCACTGCTCCCCAAAGGTGATGGGTTAAATGCCGAGTTAAGTTTCTCCAGTGTGAGATCAATAAAGTTGAATTACTATTATTATTATATATAGTGAAGCACACTGGCCTTACTAGCGATCCCTGTGGTACCCCACAGGTAACCCTGGAGCTTGAGAATATATGATCATTAACATGAACAAACTGAAATTTGTAAGATAAATAACATTCAAACCTGCCAAATGTTTTTTCTTCAAAATGTTCAAGTCTTTCTTAATCAATATTGTGATCCAAAGGAAGTACAGATACAAATAGGAAATATTTTCTCAAGAATCACAGATAACAAAGGGAGCCCTGATAGAGGCCTATATTTGACAAGTTGTTTTGATCAAGAGAAGGTTTCTTAAGTTAATTAAAGCTACCTTTAAAACCCGAGGTACATATCCCTTTAACAGGGATAGATTATCCATCCATCCATCCATCCATCCATCTTCCTCCGCTTATCCGGGGTCGGGTCGCGGGGGCAGCAGCTTAAGAAGGGAGGCCCAGACTTCCCTCTCCCCAGCCACTTCTTCCAGCTCTTCAGGAGGAACCCCAAGGCGTTCCCAGGCCAGCCGAGAAACATAGTCTCTCCAGCGTGTCCTGGGTCTTCCCAGATTAATCATAGCTAAACTGGCGGTGGAAATTAAAGGGAATAATTCATTAAATGACTTGGTCAGAACTGGATCTAATAAAGGCTTAGATAAATCTAACATTTTTTCTAACTCTGAAAGCTGAGCTGGATATAAATAGTTCAAACAAAGTTCAGTCTCTAAGTGACCTCAGATGCTACCTCACCTTGCGAGGGGTGCCCATGATAGCTTGAAAATGGATTATATTGGATAATACAGTAAAATAATCATGCAAAACACGTGGCCAAATGAACACTGCAAGCGTTTTTCAGAAACGTAAACAGCCATATTCCATTCGGTAGTTTCAATAAAAATCAAAAGTTTAGATTTTTCTCGTTTTCTAACTGTGCCATGCAACAAAAAAACAATTTAATTTAAGGCTTCCCAAGTCTTTACCAGGAATGTCTTCACATTTGGGGAGGTCTATACTGTCTTATCGCCTACACTTATTTTTTATGTTTATGACGTAAAATATACTATGAAGCCAAGTGGCAAAAGACCGACAAGAGGACTGACTTGGAAATGAAGTTAGACAGATAACCCCCCTGTCCTTTTTGTCTTGATGTGCTGCGCCCACATGCAGAACACACTTGGTAAAACAGGAGCGGTTTCAAGGAATACTGTGGGAAGATCTGCCTCTGCAGAAACAACACAAGAGGGAAGCGTAGCCAGGGAATCGGACCAGTCTAAGGACCAAAGGGAAGTGGTTAATCCTCGGGGTTTAACTGGGTGGATTTAACCGTGGAGCTGAGCTTATCACACCAAACTGGGAGTGAAGCAAAGAGGGGCAGGGGAGAGGTCTGAGCAGCACCGGGGAATCTTGAGATCCAGAACCAGGGGGAGGAGCCAGGGAAAGCTGGAGGGAGCCTTGAACCCTGAGACGTGGGAACCAACTCAGACAGAACCAGAGAGGTCCAGGAGGGATCTGCCATGAGTGGAAACGAGGGAAGTCGAGAGGTGAACCTGGGAGACAAAAACACAGGCTTTAGCAAGAGACAAGGTAAGCTGGCGAGAGACCCTGGCCAATTAGGCATACCACAAAGGTAACGCTCTAGCGTTCTCCCACTGTCTGTGCGCTGTTCATATAGCGCAGGGCCGGTGCTGCTGAACTACCTGTAGGTGTGCGCGCCCCACCCACCAGTTAATGGACTGGTAACTACGGACTTGATCTGGGACACGTGGAAGGTGGGATGGACTCAGGAGTGAGACGGAAGACGTAGGTGGATGGTCGTGGGACTAACAATGGAAGCGATTTCATAGGGGCCAGTAAAATGGGGAGACAGCTTTCGGCAGGTGGACCTGGAGGGGATGTCTCGGGTGGAAAGCCAGACCCGCTGACTGGGATGATAACTGGTTTCGGGTGCAGACCAGACAAGCACAGCTTTTATCTTCTCGGGGTCGGATCGGACCTGCCCCCCTTCCAGGATGGGTCAGAGAAAGGTGACTGAGGGCTTGAGAAATTCACATTTCTCTTCATTGATAAGCAACCTGTTCTCCAGGAGCCATTGGAAGACTAGGCGAATGTGATGTTGATGCTCGGAGAGGCTGCGGGAGTAAAGGAGGATGTCATCTATGTACACAAAGATGAAGATATTGAGAACGTTGCAGAGAACGTCGTTGACGAGAGCTTGGAGGACAGCAGGGGCATTACACGGGCCGAAGGGCATGACCTGATACTCGAAGTGACCAAGGGGTGTCTTGAAGGCCGTCTTCCACTCATACCCCTGCTGGATCTGCACTAGGTGGTAAGCATTTCGTAAATCTTACTTAGTAAAGATGGTAGCTGACTGGACCGGCTAGAGGGCGGAGCAGAGGAGTGGGAGAGGGTACTTATTCTTAACAGTTATAGCATTTAAGCCGTGATAATCGATGCACGGACGGAGGGAACCATCCTTCTTAGAAACGAAGAAAAACCCTGAACCAAGAGGCGAGGACGACGGGCGGATAAGCCCAGCTGCTAGAGACTCCTTGATATATTTTTTTAGTGCCTGACATTCGGCCCAAGAAATATTATAGAGACGACTGGTCGGCAGAGGGGCACCTGGCAAAAGGTCAATGGTGCAGTCGTACAGGCGATGCGGCGGGAGTGAGCAGGCCAGGGTCTTACTGAAGACCTGCTTAAGATCATGGTACTACTCTGGCACCAGACTTAAGTTCTCAGGAACTGAAGACCAAGTTTCTGGATGACCAAGTTTTAACCCGTCAGACAACCCAGTTAATTTGCGGGTTATGCAGCTGCAACCACGGGAAACCAAGAACGATCGGTGTGTGTTTAACTGGAAAAACTAAAATGGTAACCGGTTCTCTATGATTTCCTGAGACCATGAGTTCAAGAGGTTTAGTACAATGGGTTATCCAAGGGAGAACCCCACCGTTCAGGGCGGAAACCTGGAGGGGCGTGCACAAAGGGACGTCTCGAGGCAAGCTCAGAGGACAAAGGACCCATCGATTAAATAAAAATCGCACCCCGAATCAACTAGGGTGGACAACTTACAGGTTTGCTGAACAGAAATGATCACAGCCTGGAGACACAGCCGCAGAGGTGAACACAAATGTAACTGAGGTTGGTCCGCCGGTCCATCTGCTACGACCAACGGACCAGTTCTTTTGGGTGCTCAGGGCAACTTTAGAGACTCGTCAAGAGGCTGGAAAAAGACAGACTTTAAAGCGCATTGCTGCAAACCGCTGCCACCAAGGTACGAAACTCGATGGCAAAATCTGCAACACGTCTACCCCACTGCCGAAGGGCTAAGAGCCGCCGAGAGTCCTGCACCTCATCTGATTCGACTGCAAAAACCATCTTAAACTCATTAATAAAACTCATTAAAGGGACTCAACCCGTCTAAGGGCTCTTCCAGTTAATAACTGAAGAAAAAAAGAAATCTTGGCATGGTTCTAAGCGTACAAACGTGGGGAGCGGTTAAAAACAAGAGAACACTGGAAAAGGAATCCCCCACAATCTCCGCTGTCACCTGAGAACCTCTCCGGACTGGGTGAAGAGGTCTTGGGGGCTGGGAATGACATACCCGGCCACCCGGATTCATGAGCGGAGCTAGGGAAAGCGGAAGCAGTTGCCTGGGGGTTAGCGCTCAGCACACTAGTCAGGCAGGGGAGGTCTGAGCAGCACCAGGAAAACCCGAGATCCAGAACCAGCGGGAGGAACCAGGGAAAGCTGGAGGGAGTCTGGAACCCTGAGACGTGGGAACCAACTCAGATGGAACCAGAGAGGCCCAGGAGGGATCCTCCACGTGTGGAGATGAGGGAATTCGAGTGGTGAACCTGGGAGACACAAACGCAGGCTTTAGCAAGAAACAAGGTAAGCTGGCGAGAGGCCATGGCCGAATAGGCATACCACAACGGTAACACTCTGGCGTCCGTGTGCTGTTCATATAGTGCAGGGCCGGTGCTGCTGAACTACCTGTAGATGTGCGCGCCCCGCCCACCAATCAAACGAGAGACACCTGTGAAGGTGCACAGAGGAGACAGAACCCGCAGCAAGCTGCACGGCTCAGCAGGCTAAGTCCTGGGACCCCTATTCTCAGAGCTTCACCTTGTCTTCCAAGAGGCACATATTTCTGGGGAATTTCCTCCCTACTTTTTGTCCTGTCATTTTGCTTACAGCTGGCACATGCCTTTCTGCAAACGTCAGAGTGAGGGGAAAATGGGAACCAGAGTAATGATTAGAGAAAGTTTATTAACAAAATTATGTCTTGCACCAGTACCCCTCATGACCCAATTTGGGATTAAGCGTAAAAGAAAATGGATGGATGGATGGGTGGATGTCCTGCAGTGACTCTGATTTTGGGATGATCTTCATAAACATTTGGTAATATTTTCTAAATGGATATTTTTTGTGGATGACATGATGAGTTGCTGTTGTTAATCAGCTCAGAAACTTCCCTGGCATGAAGCATTACTGAAATGTCACTCTCCATCAGAAACAGTAAAATCACCAAAAGCCCAGGTCTAGTAATGGTAAGAATACTTGTTATGCAGGTTTTGCTGCACTGTGATTTTCCCTCACATCCGTACAAATTAGGTGCCATTATTTGGTTTTATTGTTGTCCTGGCTAAAACTTCCACAGAGCGCTGGTCTCTGTGGAATGGCACGTCAGTGCATACGTCAGTGCATACATACTTGATTTTGCTGTGTATAAACTGAAAGGTGTTCACACAGACAGAAGACTTTACTTTCCCTTTCCCTTTTCACTTGTCCTGTTTCTGTGTGAGTTAAATGCAGAGATGAAAATTGATAAAAAAAGATTTGAAAAATGTTTTCAAATGTGAACAGTTCTTGAATAACAAAAAGTTTGGGGGAGTTTCTCTTCATATGTGTGAACAAAGACTAATAATGTCTTCCCAGCTATAGTCTGGCCCTTGCAACTGGCCCAGAGCCCTGATCACTGGGCTGGCAAAGTGGTCGTTTAAAGCACAGCATGCTTACCACAGAAAAAGGCTTTGGTTGTTAGTGGTTAACCCCGGGCTCCCCGTGAGACTCACTGCTAACTCGTCATTCTCCAACATCTTGGTGCATTGCATTTAGTTTCCCTGTCAATGACGTAGGAGTGATCATTCAAATGTATAGGAAGACATGTATGTAAATGTAGGAAATGACCACATTTTCCATGTTTTGACATTAGCAAAAAAAACAAAACAACATAAAACAAAAAAAAATATATTCATGAATTAATTAATAAAAAGCCCCTTTGTACTTGTGCTACTATGGGGAAATGTAATTAATAATTAAGTTTGTAGGGATAGAGGTACAGATGTTAAAGGATGGCCAGATTATCAGTACCCCTGGCAATAATGTGTAAATTTCTTTGAAGTGAAATAGTATTTTTTCGTTGTAGCAAAATGTCACACATATTTTACACAGTTGCTATTGGGTGAGATCTAAGTACTAAGCTGACAATGTAGAAAGGTTAATTTTGTAACTGGTTAATTTTACCATCCTGTTATGCATCAGAATACTAGTTTCACTTGTATGGATCGGGTTACATGTTCACACTGACATCACATTTAGAAGAGCTAAAATTACCACAAACTACCAAATTCTCTCTTTTCCACTAAAAACCACTGCTCTGGATGGAGAGACCCAACATTCCAGCTGGATATCACGTTAAACATAGTGGAAAACAGTCGAGCTTCACTCTACCTTTTGCTTGCAAAAAGGGACTGCATCCGGCTCTTTCAGAGGAAGCCTTGAGTCTAAATCCAGCATTACAGTGGTGGTGTCGCCTGTTTGTACAATATATGTGGAGGTTGGATTTTTATGCACAATTTAGAGTGACCAGTCGTGAGATGAGATACAGGAGGTTGTTGTTACTGATGGCAATTAGTTATAAGAATTTCCTCCATTTTGGTAAAATTTGCAGCTGTAGTCAACAGGTAGCAGCTTAATGCACTTTTCAAAATCTGTTTCTGTGATTTGTTGTGAGCTAAACCAGTGTGTTTTACAACCCCCTTCTCTTCTCACCGCTATCGCTTGTCCTGGATTTACTCTAACTCAGACTATTGGCCTGAGCAAATAGCTGATTCTGGGAGTAGACTATAAGTGCATGGACCCACTATCCTGAGCTGCGAGCTTACACTGTGCTTGTTTAAAAAAAAAAAAAAAAAAAGGAAAGCATTAATTGCCATCACCTTTGACTATTGAGTTAAAAGATAAAAAGCATGAAAACTATCTCGGGAAATATGGCTGCTGGTAGAGCAGAGTCGCTACTTTTCCTTTAGCTTTTTCTAACATAAGGCAGAAAAAAACTTTACTGTTATACTGAAATAACTTAGCCTACCTGTCAAGCAGAAAGCTTGCAACCTTTGTGTCAGTTTTGAAGCCTTGTAAGCCTTGTAAGTGTATTAGCGCATTCATGATTAAATGTTTATTGCAGAGCAAATGTCACATCACGTGAATAATGTGCTGAACAATATACGTTTAAATTCCATTGCAATATTAATATTAATTAATATTAATATATTAATATTAATATTAATTAATATTAATGATAAAATTATGGAAACACAATAAAGAAATCAGATATTGCTGTTATTTTTATTTTTATTTGTGTATTTTTAATGTGTATTTGCACTCCTGTAATTTATTCAGAAGTACTGCAATCACACTTTTTCTGTCACTCCCAACTTGGTGGTTGGCTGCATATTTAGCAACTTCTCAT
Organism: Cyprinodon tularosa; assembly: GCF_016077235.1. Classification (NCBI taxonomy): domain Eukaryota; kingdom Metazoa; phylum Chordata; class Actinopteri; order Cyprinodontiformes; family Cyprinodontidae; genus Cyprinodon; species Cyprinodon tularosa. The sequence goes on along the minus strand of NW_024038999.1, from coordinate 667,414 downwards.
TACAAAACAAACATGTAGGCAATCCTTCCACAATGGTAATAAAAAGCCAATCATTAGGTCCTTTCTTTTTTGATTCCTCTGCTCTCATCAGCCATCTTCCTTTCTTTCGGTTTGGGATCCATGGCTCAAGACAAAAAAAAAAAAGACAAGAAATCTATCTTTTTCCATTGTCATACATTTTTGAAAAAGCTTCAGGGAGCCACAAAGGGGGCTTTAGAAGAACTGCATGTGGCTCTGGAGCCGCGGGATACCGACCGATGTAGGCCAATGTGGTCCTTTTATCCTGCTTTTTCATATAGTCCCAAAACGGATTTGCTAATATGTTTGTTCAGTTCCAGCAACTGTAGTCAAGCAGAGAGAACCCAATATGGCTTAGCATGTGTTGACCTAGACATATGTATTTATAAACTCCTAATTTAAAGCTACAAGAATATATTCATTTAAAATGGGATCAACTTAAATAGCATCCGGAGTCCCTTCTATGCTGTGTCCTGGACTTTTCTGGACACACTGAGCCACTGCCTTCCTTTGCCGCATGTGAGCTGCGAGACTGAAAACATAAGTGGGTATAATTCTACCTATTCTGTGGTGCTGTGTTGAACTGATTCTGAGTTTCCAGTGTTGCTTAGGTGAACATAAGATCCAGAACACATGGACTGACGCCTTCCTCTGGTACCACAACGTCCCACAGGCACCAGTGTTGGACAGCAACAAGTTAAGAATATTCTTAATTTACTGTTCAGGGTTTGCATGGGTGAGGAGAATTAGTAGTTAAATGCTGATTTATTTATTTAAAAGGGAGCTCCTGGACTTTTTTGACAAATGCTTTAATCACAAACATTCAAACTGTATGTTTTGAATGTAAACTGTTATCTCTGTAAAAGAGATATGTTTGTACCTGTGTGAGTTCTTTCATTGTGACATAACTAATTTAGACACGTTGCTACTCATTTGTGTCTGTTTTCATATTGCACCAGTACAGTTAATGAGCAACCTGTACTTGTGTGCTTGTTTGTTCTTTCTAAAATGTTTATTTTGGAATAAAAATGTTAATATAAAAAATATTTTTTGTCCGATTCATCGATTAATCGAAAAAATAATCGGCCGATTCATTGATTTTTTAAATAATCGTTAGTTGCAGCCCTAATTGAGACCAAGTAGCACTTGGGTGACCATAGCATTCCTTGACACTGTCATGGAATGCTATGGTCATGGAATGTCATGGACAGTGGAAACCTGCAAGAGGAGGAGAGTTTGGTGTCAGAGGTCGTGGACGAGTCTCTTCCGTCATACATTTTTTATTTAGAGGGGTAAAGTGATAACAAAGATGTTATGGAAGAGAACACCAGGACGGCATAAGCTTAGTTTGGTGTGGAAGGCATGCAGTCGTACATGTTTGTGCCCTAGCCTCGCAATGCTGCCACTTCTGTTATCTCTATGCCTGCCGAAGGCACAGACGTCCATCCCCGTGAACACTGCGATGTAATGCAGTGACTCTTATTTCAACCATTGCATATATTAGCTGCGACGTAAGAATCAAGGTGCTATCACTGAAAAAAATTTATTGACAGATGACAGTTGATATATGATTGGCTGAATTTAGGTGTACAAGCTGACGTATAACTGGCCTGCATAAAATAATAAAATAAAAAAAACAAACACAGATTCTAAGACCGGACTTTTTTAAATATAGAAATGTCCTAACTTTTGGGACAATATGGACTAATAAAGAGTACATTTATATACATGTTTAAGCCAGAATTGTTGGGAGCTGGAGAAATTCCACCTTTCTCCAGCAGAGTCCGCCGTGGATCCTCTGAGGGAGCCTCCTGCACAGCTGCAGCTCGTCAAGATCATCAGAGGATCCACTACTTAAGCTGTCTTCAGACCTTGCCTCAACGCCGCAGTGTTGTTCCAGTTGGTCAGCGCTTAAGCCTAGATCCTCAGTGTAACTCAATGACTTTTGAATCCAGCTTGGATTCTAAACCTTGTCTCTGTCTTCCAGGAAACCTGTGCCTCCTCTGTGAAAGCTCAGGAAGAGCTAACCTGCCGAGCCGACCCTCAGAGCCAAACCTGAAGAATCACAGAGAACTTCCAAGCAGCTCTGGACTAGAGCTGGGAAACCCTAAACCAAGGTCTGTTCATATTAGACGTGAGACGCTGAAGCAGCAAACGGACTCTGCTGATGAACTCTTCTCCAGATCCAACAGAGACCCTCCCAAAGCTAACCTCAAGACCCCTCAAGGTACAATCAGTAAACTTCAGGAAATCAAACCTCTGTTGGCAACGCTAACTGAACTGTCTCTCACGCAGACTCCGGTGAACCAGAATCCAGGCCCCGAACCTGAACCAGTATATTCTACGTGCTTGTGCATCAATAAACTTGTTAAACTTTCATCCCTGTGTCCGTCAGTGGTGTTCTGCATTCTTGGGTCGCTTTTAGTGAACCCATCATGACAGAACACTGCGGCCAAACTCAAGGCCCAGCAGATCACCTCACCCGTCGACTAGAGGAGCAGGATGCCCAAATTCAAGGACAAACCCAAACGCTCCGTGAGTTATACCGCCTGGTTGACACTCATAACCACATGCTACAGAGCTATGCTAATTATCTGAGCAGCGCTAATGCTGCACAACAACCATTTCCGGGTCCAGTCCCTCCTCCGAGGTCACCAGCAGTGACGTCATCAGAGTACCGTCCTAGTCTCCCAGAAAGATTTTCTGGTAACATGAAAGATTGCAAAGGATTTTTATTTCAATGTCGATTGATTTTTCAGAACTCCCCTGGCAGCTTTTCCACGGATTACAAGAAGATAACTTTCATTCTCTCACAGTTAACAGGAAGAGCCTCGGAATGGGCTCAGGCAAGATTTGCCGCTGACGATAGCTTAAACTGCTACTACTCTGATTTCATCTCTGAATTTACCCAGGTATTCAACCAAGAAACTGACCAAACAATTGATTCCAGAGCTCTTTTCAACCTAAAACAGGGAAACTCTTCGGTGGCTGAATTTTCCATTAACTTCCGGGTTAAAGCGGCAGCTTCCGGATGGAACCAAAGCGCTCTTAAGGGAGCCTTTTTCATGGCATTAAATGAGCACATTAAAGATGAGCTCGCAACCCTCGACGAACCTGCTACCCTCGAAGATTTAATTAGCCTCTCCATTAGATTGGATAATAGAATTCGTGCCAGAAACAGTTCTAAGAAGCAGGGTACACTTTCTTCTGCCTCACATAACGTGACTGTTTTTTCTTCCTCTACAGAGCAGCTGCCCATTCAGAGGCCTAAGTCCCAGTCTCTACCGTTGCCTATTCAGGCCTCTCATTCGGGCGAACAGGATGTCGAACCCATGCAGGTGGGACACACTAGGCTCACTCCAGAGGAGAGGCAAAGGCGTTTTCTAAGCAAACTATGTATCTACTGTGGTGAGAGTGGACACTTCATCGCTTCCTGCTAAATCAAAAGCCTGGGCCCGCCAGACGTTCTGAGGAGTCTGGCGGGCCAGATAAACACAAAGAAATCTCCTCGACTGTTACTTCCTGCCACGTTGTTCTGTGCTAATCAAAGCCTCTCTTTTTCTGCATTCATCGACTCAGGCTGTGAACGTAACCTTATCGATTCTAACCTCGTCCAGCAACTCCAAATTGAAACCATTCCTCTGACTCAGCCTCTATTGACGGAAAAAGACTCCATCAAGTTACCCATCAAACCCAGCCCCTCGAGCTACTTCTGTCAGGTAACCACCGAGAAACTATAACATTTTTTGTTTTTCCCTCTGCATGTTGCCCATTGGTGCTTGGTTTCGAATGGTTGGAGAAGCATAATCCTCACATAAACTGGACTGAACGTCACCTGGAATCATGGTCTACTTCATGCCATGAAACATGCCTTCGTTCTGCTGCCCCCTTGGTGGGGTTTTCAGTAAGGTCAGTGCGACGTCCCTACCTCCACACAGACCATACGATTGTGCCATTGAACTTTTACCTGGTGCTCCTCTACCTAGCAGCAGATTGTATAATATTTCCAAGCCTGAGAGAGAAACCATGGAAAAATACATCAACGAATCATTAGCTGCTGGAATAATCCGCCCATCATCCTCTCCATTGGGCGCCGGGTTCTTCTTCGTGGGGAAGAAGGATGGTTCCCTGAGACCTTGTATTGACTATCGAGGTTTGAACCAGATTACTATTAAGAACAAATACCCACTGCCTCTCCTTGCCTCTGCTTTTGAACCCGTACAGGGAGCTACTGTGTTTTCGAAACTGGATTTAAGAAACGCTTATCATCTCCTTAGGATCCGTGAAGGCGACGAATGGAAGACTGCCTTCAAAACTCCCTTGGGCCAATTCGAATATCTAGTAATGCCCTTTGGTCTAACTAACGCTCCAGCTTGCTTCCAGGCCCTTGTCAATGATGTTCTCAGAGACTTTCTCAATGTATTTGTTTTCGTGTACATTGACGACATACTCATTTACTCCAAGAACCTCGATGAACACAAGAAACATGTCCGCCTTGTTTTACAGAGACTACTGGAGAACAAGCTGTTCGTGAAAGCCGAGAAGTGCGAATTTCATCAACCTTCAGTCACCTTTTTGGGGTTTGTGCTCGAGGGCGGCCAGGTAAAACCATCTGAGGACAAGATTAAGGCAGTTTTGGACTGGCCAGTTCCAGAGAACTGCAAACAGCTACAAAGGTTTTTAGGTTTTGCTAACTTCTATCGTCGGTTTATCAGAAACTACAGCCAGACCGCCCTTCCATTAACTTCTCTGACCTCTGTCAAACGCATTTTTCAGTGGACTCCTGAGGCTCAAGCAGCGTTTGATAAATTAAAGTCTTTATTTTCCAGAGCACCTGTTCTTATGCAACCTGACCCAGCCAAGCAGTTTATTCTAGACGTGGATGCTTCAGATTCTGGTGTTGGAGCAGTCCTATCCCAGAGACTGGATTCAGATCAAAAAATACACCCTTGTGCTTTCTTCTCCCGTAGACTTTCTTCTGCTGAGCAAAATTACGATGTAGGTGACCGAGAGCTTCTGGCCATTAAACTGGCGTTGGAGGAATGGAGACATTGGCTGGAGGGAGCTGAGCATCCGGTTCTTGTATGGACTGACCACAAGAACCTGGCTTACATCCGGTCAACCAAGCAAGCTAATCCCCGCCAATCCAGGTGGTCAATTTTCTTCTCTCGGTTCAATCTCATCATCTCCTACAGACCCGGATCCAAGAATGTCAAACCAGACTCTCTCTCTCGTCTCTACTCCGTCGATCATCCCGAGACACCTGAACCTGTTCTTCCGGCTTCCTGCACAGTGGGAGTGGTCAACTGGGAGATAACTGACCTCATCAACTCAGCCCTGGCCACTGAACCCGATCCAGATAACGGTCCCACTAACCGAACCTTTGTTCCATCTTCAGTCAGGTCCCGTCTCATCCAATGTATGCACTCAGCCAAATTCTCAGCTCATCCAGGAGTCAGTAGAACTGTAGCTCTCATCTCTAGATGCTTCTGGTGGCCCACTCTCCACAGGGACGTTAAGGAGTATGTGTTGGCTTGCCCCACTTGTGCCCGTAACAAAGCCTCACACCAACCTCCTTCTGGCCTGCTTCAGCCGCTCCCTGTTCCCTCGTGTCCTTGGTCCCATATCGCCATTGATTTCGTCACCGGTCTCCCCGTCTCTCGAGGTATGTCCACCATATTCACCATTGTTGACCGTTTCTCGAAGTCCTGCCATCTTATTCCCCTCAGAAAACTTCCCACGGCCTTCCAGACAGCCCAGCTTCTCATCAAGCATGTTTTCCGGTTACACGGCATTCCCCAAGAGATCCTCTCGGACAGAGGTCCTCAGTTCATTTCCCAGGTCTGGAAGGCTTTCTGTTCTGCTCTCGGCTGCAAACCCTCTCTCACCTCTGGTTACCACCCCCAATCGAATGGTCAGACTGAGAGAATGAATCAACTATTGGAATCAACCCTACGCTGCCTCACTTCAAACAACCCCGTGGACTGGAGCCAATTTCTCCCGTGGATAGAATACGCACATAACTCCCTTAGATCTGCATCCACTGGACAATCCCCGTTTCAGGTTAGTCTCGGCTATTAACCACCTCTTTTCCCCGCAGACGAGAGAGAGATTTCGGTCCAGTCCGTAAATCAACACATCCGCCGTTGTCAAAGATCTGGAGGGAAACCATCGCCACCCTCAATCAGTCATCTGAGTCCATAAAACGCTTCGCCGATGCCAGGAGACGTCCCGCCCCCGAGTACACTGAGGGCCAGGAGGTATGGCTGTCCACTCGAGACATTCCCCTCAAGGGGATGTCTCGAAAGCTCTCTCCTAGGTTCATCGGACCCTACAAGATCACTCGAGTCATCAACCCCTCAGCCGTCCGTCTCCAATTACCTCAGTCACTCCGGATCCACCCTACCTTCCACGTGTCCCAGATCAAGCCTGTCTCCTCGAGCCCTCTGTCAAGAATGATTTAAAATTTAAATATGACTTCCCTAAGACTTTAAATTATTGCTTAAACTTAACACTAGAACTCCAAAGGCTGTCATGTTGACAGTTCCTAGATTATAAAGGTAAAGAACTTAATTTACATTAATCATATGTTGGTCAAGTTAACCGACTTTCCTGTTTATATATCTCCTTTCAATTTTCATGTAGTTTTTTTTTTTATAGAATAAAAATCTAAAAAATAAAAATTGTCAATTTTATGTAATTTTGACGGCTGTATTAGTTGCATTTTAAATTCTTCCTGCGGTTGATTGAAGTTTAGTACTGTTGACTATAAACCAACTTGCTACCAAGAACTTTTGGCTAATATGGGAAAATGGCTTTCAGAAAAAATCTAACAGCAAAACAGGCTTTAAAACATGTCGGTGCACCGTATTTAAATTATACTGGCTGATTTTAATTTACCTAGCCTCATAACCTTATCAAAGGGCTGCTGTTGCAGGCTGTGTTTCATCGCACTCTTGCCCCAATATGGACAATGCACATTCCATTTTTTTCAAACCCTCAAACTAAAAATAGAACCAAATATCTTATTTCCTTATTCAACAAGCTTGGATGGGGAAGGTATCTTAAGGCAATTGGGATGGCTCTAGGGATAATAATATTAATCATATTGATAGTTATTTGTTGCATCTTGCCCCTTGTTCGAGGACTAGTCTCACGACTCATTGTAAGTGTAACTGGACAGTTCCCAGTAGTGCAGATACAATTGGACCAAGGTATATAAAACATACTCATGATCTCCACCCACCCCCATCAGGTACGTGCTCTTATTTACTAACAAAATTGTATATATGTATATTAACAGGCTTAACAACAACCTATATACTTAGTCACGTAGATGTAGCAATTTGCACGTTGAATGATCTGTAGCTATAGGGGATAATATATCTTATGACGATGTCTAAATATGCCATACTATGTCCCCACAGGTAGATTATTGAACATGGCAGAGGCTTATTTCGCTGTACATGACGAAAACCAAATGTCTTATTTCCCATCCGATGAGGCATGCCTAGCGTATAATGAAAGAAAAGACCAAGCTGCACTGGCGTCGTTAGGCCCATCACTAGGGGAAGCATGCCCATATGTCCCTCCCAGGCAGCCAGAAGGTCCTGTAGGGGAGCCAGGCGTCGCACCTCCAGGTTGGAACAGGCCTATGATGACGCCCAGAAGGCAGCCAGATGATCAACCGCCATCACCAACAGGGGAGCCACTGTCCAACCCGCCATCACCTGGGAACCTCAGGATCGATTTCGGCCCAAACAGCACCCCTGCCAGCCCAGAGAATCTGGAGGATCGACTACCTTCCCACCTCAGATGTCTTCAAGAGCGGCCGTCCACGTAATGACTGCGGGCTGAGCAAAGTGGAAAAGAGCATGCCTCTCTACCTCTTATTACAGGCTTCCTGGCTGAGCTGAACGAACCTGTTCCTGGGGCCCTGCAGATCGACACCAGCCCAAGCAACAACTTCACCGAGCTCTCCAAACGGGTGGTGCATGAAGAAATCATTGACTGGCCCCAGGAGATGCCAGGCACATCGGGCATGCAGCAGAAACCCAACAAGACACAGCCTCCCCCTCCGTGCCCAAAAATCCCATGGAGGTACCAACAATTTGCAGGCATATCTTTCGGCACGGAGGAATATCAGCACCTCGCAGGGTTTTTTGCTCACCCAATGCATACCTATCGCTCTGGTTTCGATCTGACACCTGAGGTCGAATCCATGACCACAGCGGTATATTCAAAGATGATGAGAGGTCTGAAGTATGACACCTCACGCCAACTCATGGAAACTATTCGCCGCAGATCATACAAAGCCAAGGCAAGAGGGAAGATGCAGCGTTTGACCCAAGCACATCAGGAGCTGAAAAATGAACTGGAGGAGACACGAAAATCCATTATCGCCCTGCAAGGAAAGCTGCTGCAGTCGAGTGATCAGGGGCGCGTGGCTACTGCCACCACATTGCTGCAGCTGTCGGGGCCACGTAACTAATAATCTCAACGCCATATTGGATGTAAAGGACAATGCTGATTATTGATGATTATGCATACCTATGTTAAAAAATATTGATATAATTGTATACTTTACGTGACAGTACAAGTACTGTGCAGGAGAGTGCCACAGGATTACTCTTAGGTTGGAGGTATTGAAAGTCCATTGACCATTAGAGGATGTGCTTTTCCTGGCCTGGCCCAGGAATGATGTAGGTTTTCTTGGTTTATTTAAGGGTGCTTGACTACACCCATGCGAAGGGGAATGCGGTGCCCTCGGAGCACAAGATGCTGCTTGAACATTGACATTTTCCTTTGCCGAAAAAACAAAGTTAGAAAATCTTTCTATAAAAAAAGTAAGCAACGAGGGAAAGATCCTCACAAGGGTGCCAAGAGGGAGATCCCTCTTGATATAAGCTATCCTTATATACTCATGACCTCTATATTGGTCACTATAATCTTATAATGTAGGTTTGGTTTTACTTCTAGTTTGATGTGCATGATATATGAGCAGTAGTTACTTTTAACATTTTACACTTATGATATTTTGAGTAGACTCACGTAGTGTTGATCCTTTTAGGATCAAAGGGGGGGAAATGTAGGGAATTAATGTGCACCAATGATTAAAATATATACATGTCTTTCACATTGAATAAAGGTCTTGCTTTAAAAGTCTAAAAAAGTTTGGTATGCTGCAGAAAAGAGACAGAGGGTCTGGCATGCTGCTCAAAGTGCAACTTTAGATCAGAGCAAGATGCTGCTCTAAGGGTTCTAAGTGCAACTTTAGATCAGAACAAGACAGTGAGTCTGGCAAGTCCCGCTAAAAGTGGTTTCTGCACTGAGGCTAAGTTAGGAGTGCACAGATGTCCAGCAAACAGACAGCCGAGCCCAAATAAGGCCTATGTATGAGACATATGCTTGAAGAATAGAAACACAGAAGGTTTAAGTACCAAGATTATGCCAACCATGTTTAATGTGAAATGCTATAATCATGAATCACTGAATGAAAACTTTGCTCTGCAATGATCACTGAATGAAAACTTTGCTCTGAAATAATAATGACTGGAATATGATGTGTTTTTGATTTAATGGCAACATATGTTATTATGACTTATAAGAGATATAATCATGACCTGTAATAAAGTGTTTTTTAATTAAATATATAAAAAATATGTTTTGAAAAGGACTTTCCTCCGGTAGGATAAAATTAATTAAACTTAACTGAAGAAAATGCATCTAAAATGATGAAAAGAAAGGAGGAGCTTGGGGGAGGAGCCCCCAACAGCCTGGAATGTATAAAAGGGAAGCTGTTTCATTGTATGTTCAGTTGTTCTCCGGAGATCATCTCAGTGTCTATGCTCTGTGTTTTTCAATAAAACACTCTGGACCTGGAAGACCGCAACTTCTGCCTGTTTTCTTAGATTTCTGGTTGAAGACTTTTCTACTTTTTGAGAACTTTGAATTTTTATAAAACTTAGCTTCAATTTTTAAGTCGTTGGGAAGAGAACATCCACAACAGAACTCAAAGAAGAGATGCTAGCGGTAAATATATGTTCGATTACTGCCTGCTAGGCTAAAAGCAGCCTAGCCTAAGCTACGGCTAATATCAGCCTAGCCTAAAGCTACTGCTAATAGTAGCCTTGCAAGAACAAGCTTTATTAAAGTGTATTTTTTGTGATTCACAGGAAGCAGTACGCCGTCTTCACAACTCGGAGACTAATTGCAGGCGCTATGAACCGGAGCAAGGGTAAGATTTAAAGAATATGCTTTCATTCTGCGGTAAAAGGCAATGGATACGGATAGATACCGATCATAGCTTTACATTTTGTTTTCACAGACTACTGTCGCCTCACAATGAGGCGGTGACCTCCTATTTGCTCGGAGCCATATCAGCAAGTCCAGATTTGCACGATGTTGATAAAGACGACATTGTGTGTAAGTGACTTGTTTTAATGTTTTCTCCTTCCTTGTTACTGTGACTTGCGTTTGATTTTTTATTTATACCACTCTCATTTAATTGTTTTCCAGCTGCCTGTAAGACGTATTTTCAGACGGTACGCAGGAGCTTCAGATATACGCAGCCAGCCAACACGCTGCGTGCAGAGGAAATCTGCTCGGAGTCGGGCCAGAAGAAAGAGGGTAAGACTTTATTTGGTGACTATTTTTCAGGTGCATTAATAGATGTGTTGTGTCCATACGCAGTGCGCTGATTCATTGTTTTTTTTCCAGCTGCTGAAAGCGAGGCAGAGTGTGCTAGCAGATGAGGAAGTGGAACTCTGGAAGTCCGCCGTTGGCGGTGTCTCTGGATGGATTGTGCGGTCGCCGCCATTTCGTAGGCCGGATCTCACTGAACTCTGTGTTAAGCTGCAGTCCCGGTTAGAAGCGATGCCGAAGTACAGGGCCGCGCACAGTAGGCGTCTGCACATCGGACCTGCCTCGGAGGGAATGCTGCCAGTTACCTCCAACCCCGAGGAAGCAAACGGACCGTTCACGGACTTTTAATTTTTAGAAACGCATGTGTTTGGATACGCATTGTATATAGTTGTGTGTGTTTCAATAAAGCTCTTTCTTTGCATAAACAGCTTCCTGGCAAATGTTCATTTCCTGTATAAATTCATTCATGTCCTTGATGGTAGCATAATAATTGTGTAGTAGTGTAGGATAACATAAATACACACCATATGAATGAATAAATATATGAATGAATAAATATATATATATGAATAGGGATGGGAATCGAAAACCGGTTCCTGTTCAGAACCGGTTCCATATTTTCCAATTCCATGGCATTGTTTGGCAGCTCACTGAACGATTCTTTTTTCGATTCCCGCAGCACCAGAGCCTAGAGCGCCGGCTCTGGGGAGCACGACTTACGTCACGTTTTTTACGTAAGTTACGTAAGTTACGCAAGTTACGCAAGTTGGAAGAACTATTCGAGGAGGAAGACGACGAGCTGCGGTCACTTTGTGAATCAAAGCCCCGTCTTTCCTTAGCCCAGAGGGTACATCAGGAAATCCAGCTCTATAAAAGCTTGCCCTCCATCCCCTGCAGGGATAGCGCCACACTGTGGTGGTGGAACAAGCAAGATACGCTGCCCTTGCTATCTGGACTGGCTGAAAGCTACCTCTGTGTGCAGGCTTCCTCCACCCCATCTGAGAGGGTGTTCTCCATGGCTGGAGACACCTTAAGCCCTGAAAGATCCCGTATCCTTCCAGAAAAAGCAGATATGCTCATCTTTCTACAAAATAACTGTTAATTTTCCCTACTACTGTTTTATAATTAGTATTTTTTGTTATTTAAAATAGGTTATTATCCCATCATTTGTTATTAGACATTGTTGGTTATTAAGTTTGTTCTTGTATTCATTTTTCATTTAAACACAGATGTAAATCCAGTTTCACATTTCCTGTGGACATCTTGATCTTGTTGATTTTGTAAGATTGTGCAATAGTTAAGTAAACAAAGTTGATTCTGATAATCAAACTGTTTGTTCTCCTTTTTCCCCCAAATTGGAATCGAAAAAAGAATCGATAAAGAATCGAATCGTTTCATAGAATCGAAAAGGGAATCGGAATCGTGAAAATCTTTTCAATTCCCAACCCTATATATGAATAAATATATATATATGTAAATTTATATGTAAATATATATATATGCCAACCAATCACGAGCGACTTTACTTGTTTAAAAAGAAGTGGTTCCGTCCAATACTCAGTAAGAAAATTAAAGCCTGGCGTGGCCACGTGTGGTTTTGCTGCCAATCACGAGCGATTTCATTTGTTTGAGAATAGTGGTTTCAGCCAATACTGAGTAGGTTATTCAAGCTAGACCTGGCCAGCTGCGCGGGTTTGCTGCATTCATATGCTAATTAGGGCCATTAGGACAGCTTATCGCTCTCCACATACGTCAGAGTCCGTTTCCGACAATTTGTGGCACGACAAACGCGGACAAGCACGGGTTGCAAATTGTCGGAAACTGACGAAAATCAGGCAGATCTGCGGGAGTTTACGGGGGTTTACGGGGACGAAAATCTCACTTTTCATGCAGTGGTGGTCGTGATAAAGATGTTAGTCTGTTTGAGAAGGTTCAAATCATTGGCATGCATCAAGCAGAGAAAACATCTACAGAGATTGCAGAAACTACTAAAATTGGGTTAAGAACTGTCCAACGTATTATTAAAAACTGGAAGGATGGTGGGGACCCATCATCTTCAAGGAAGAAAATAATCCTGAATGATCGTGATCGGCGAACACTTAAACGTGTGGTGAGATCAAATCGAAGAAAAACAACAGTAGAACTCAGGGCTATGTTTAATACTGAAAGTAAGAGCATTTCCACACGCACAATGCGAAGGGAACTCAAGGGATTGCGACTGAACAGCTGTGTAACCGTAAGAAAAGCACTAATCAGTGAGGCTAACCGGGAAAAAAGGCTTCAATTTGCAGGGAGCATAAAGATTGGACTGTGGAGCCATGGAAGAAGGTCATGTGGTCTGATGAGTCCAGATTTACCCTGTTCCAGAGTGATGGGCGAATCAGGGTAAGTGATGCAACCACCATGCCTAGTGTCTACTGTACAAGCCTGTGGGGGCGGTGTTATGATCTGTGGTTGCTGCAGTTGGTCAGGTCTAGGTTCAGCAACAGTATGTGCTCAAAGAATGAGGTCAGCTGACTACCTGAATACGGAATGACCAGGTTATTCCATCAATGGACTTTTTCTTCCCTGTTGGCCCAGGCATATTCCAAGATGACAATGCCAGGATTCATCGGGATCAGATTGTGAAAGACTGGTTCAGGGAACATGACACATCATTTTCACACATGGATTGGCCACCACAGAGTCCAGACCTCAACCCCATTGAGAATCTTTGTGATGTGCTGAAGAGGGCATTGCACATTTTTCTTGGTGAAAAATTAATGCAACACTGGATGGAAATAAATATTTTGACCTTGCAGAAGCTTATCAAAACAATGCCACAGCGAATGCGTACCGTAATCAAAGCTAAAGGCGGTCCAACAAAGTATTAGAGTGAGTGACCTTTTTTTTGGTGGCGACTTTTTTTTTTGCCCTGCAGTATATATATATATATATATATATATATATATATATATATATATATATATATATGAAAAACCTTAATGCAACAGATTATTACACAGTGGCATTTTATGCACAATAAATTAAGAAATATGGCAGTGGTGAAGACTACAGGGATCACAGGCCACTAACGTGCAGAATTTTGGTTTCACAGCCTCATTGGTGCTGGCTTGGAATAGAACTCGTCTGGATTCCCTCACTGAAGTCCAGCCAGTAGGATTTCGAACCAGAGACTTTTTCCACAGTATCCTTGTTATTGCAACTTTACTGAATCTTCTATTGGACAAAATTTTGGACTGAATCAAACATTTCGACCACCTCATGTCCACTGTTCCAGCTGCTGAGGGCAAACTCAGGGGTAGTGATTTGTCCAATCAGATTCCATTAGAGGCCACAGGACCAGGCGGAGGTCCAAATGATGAGATTCAGTGAGCTTCAAGAACTCGCTATGGTGCGAGATGATCTTTTCAAGCTAAATGATGAGACCAGGGCTCAAAGAGATAACTCTAATCGTGCCCCAACTCGTCCATACATTTATGTCCCACGTGAATGCCAGGACCACTGCTTTTGTGGGGAGTGGGAAAAGGATGGGAGATCTTATGAAGAGTTTATTGAAGAGGTTGAGAGGGTCATAAGGACCAGAGAGAAAACAACTGAGGAACAATGTGATTTCATACTTTCATTGTTACGGGGACCAGCACTGGAGGAAGTCAGGTTGTGTATGAGAGATAGATCAGTAGGTCCTAGTGATTTTGCTCTTTCTTGAGAATGCTTTTGGAGAATGATGCAGTATTGTACAACTTTTACAGTCGTTTTACAATCGTAAACAGGCAGATGTAGGAGATATCCATGATTACTCTCATGCACTGTCCCAGATACAGAGTATCTGATATAATAGATTTCTGTAGTAAAAAAGTTCAGAAATGCTGTACCTGATGAGAAAACAGTTCTTAGAGATCAGTTTATTGAAGGTATAAGGCATGTCCCTCTGAGATGTGAACTAAGGAAAATGGTCAGGGAAACAGTAGATGCCAGTTTGCTAGATGTGAGAAATGAAGCTATCCTCTGGGAAATGGAGGATAGCCCATCCCATTCTGCTAAAGGAGTAAGCATTCAAAACCAGTGCTCTCTGACTAAAACGACTCCACACAATGACACCCCCTTGAGCTTTAGATGAGGTGCAGCGGGCTGTTGCCCACCAGGGTACTGGCTCACTAACAGAAATCTTGGACAGAGATAGTTTTGGAGAGGACAGTTGGCGAATGTAAGACAGTGGAAAAAGAGCTACAGGGCGTGGAAGTTTCATGTCTTCTTGACACTGGCAGTCAAGTAAGTACCATTTCAGAGTTTTTTTGCAACAAGCACTGGTCAGCAAAAGACAGCATCATTCATCCTACTTTTGAATGGCTAAAAATCACAGCTGCTAATGTTAGAAATACCTTACATATGATATGTCAAGCTAGGGTTAGAACTTAAAACTGTCACTGAAAAAGGTCACAGTGCATCCTGAAACTGATCTAGATTCAGATTTGGATGGCTGTAATGCTGTCTGTAACCTAATAAGACGAGGGACTGCTCTGGAGCCAGATCTGGTGGTCAAAGGTCTCAAATGCTATGAAGTGAGACAGATACGGGCAGTAGAGTCAGGATTAGAAGTGATGACAGGGCAACGTAACACTCCTACGCTTCGAGTGTACACCAGGGAGAAATTAGTAGCTTTTCAGAGAAGTGACCCCACTATCACAGGTTTCAGATCATTTTAGGTTTGTGGAAGGAAACCTAGCTCCAAGGAAAGGGCAACTCTATCCAGCCTGGTGAAACGTCTCTTAAAACGGTGGAGTTTTTTTTTCAGGAAAAGGATGGTTTACTGTACAGGGTTGTTCCAGAAGCACCCTATGGGTTGATCTGGCAGTTACTTCTACCTGTTGGTCTCAAAGACCAGGTACAGGAGAGTGTCCACAACCAAATACCAAATGGGGCATCAGGGGATTGAGCATACCATGAACCTGCTCTGGGGGAGGTGTTTTTGGGTTGGTTTATAAGAAGATGTGGAGAACTGGGTTAAAAACTGTGAAAGATGTGTCTTGTCTAAGATGCCACAACCCAAGAATCATGCCCCAGTACAATCCTTTCTAGCATCCAGACCATTAGAGGTCGTTGCTGTGGACTTTACAGTCCTTGAACTAGCATCAGATGGGCGAGAAAATGTGTTGATTGTGACAGACGCGTTTACAAAGTTCACTCAAGCATTTCCTACTATGGACCAGAAAGCTGACACTACAGCTAAGGTTTTACTTAGCAAATGGTTCATCAAGTATGGATTGATTCATTCATTCAGATCGGGGGAGAAATTTTGAAAGTGAGGTCATATCAGAACTTTGCAAGTATTATGGTGTAAAAAAAAAGCAGGACAACTCCGTACCAACCACAAGGAATTGCTCAGTGTGAAAGATATAATCAGACATTTCATGATTTGCTGAGGACGCTTCCGCCTGAAAAGAAGAGAAGGTGGCCAGAATATGTACCTGAGCTTGTCTACGCTTACAATGTTACCCCTCATTCAACAACAGGGTATTCTCCCTATTAACTTTTGTTTGGTGTTTGGAGCCTGGTGTTTGGAGCCCCGCCTTCTGGTTGATGCACTGTCAGGCCAGGAGTGTGTGTCAGATAACAGTCAAAACTGGCTCTCTATTCATCAAAACAGACTCAAAGAGGCCCACAAATGAGCAAGGGAACATTCGGAGCAAAAAGCAGCAGAAAGGATTTCTTTTCAAAATAAAAAAGTTTATTGTCCCCCAGTCACCTTTGGGCAACTTGTGTTTCTTCGCCATAGATCTTTGGGGAGGAACAAAATCCAGAATGCTTCGGGTCCCACTATTTATAATGTAGTGAAGATTAAAGACACCACACACACACAGTTGAACCGTTGGAAGGAGGCCTTGCAAAGAAGGTTCATAGGTCAGAATTATGACCCTGCTCAGCCCCAGTACCTACACTCAGGGCTAAAGGACTTACTCAGATCCATGATTGGCCAGTTGAGAGGAAAGAGTCGATGGCACCTGAATATGTCCGAGATAGATGATCTTCCAGTGTCAACAGCACAGGCAGATGGTGTAGAGCCTGATGCAATTTTTTCCAGATGTGACTACCAGAGTCACAGACTTGGGGACAATTTCTCTTTCATTAATTTTATTTTGGAGGGCTTCATCGGTTGATCCATTTGTAGAAATGTCCATTGCCATGGGTACTCACTCTAAGTCTTGAAATAATTCAGTTTATGATGTCAGGGATACTCTGATTACAGTGGTACTAGAGAGTATTGATAACCTCCAAAAAAAAAAAAAAAAAATCTGTCTGTAAAATAAATTGAAATTGACCAAAGTAATAATAAACAACAAGTCTATGAAAATCATGACACTGAATTTGAATTGTGGTTCAAAAGAAATGGTAAAAGCAAACATTAAAAATCTAACAAGTGAACAAGCATGATAGGGCTCTGAAACAAATATTTTGTGAGCAACCCTTTTAGACAATCATTGCTTTCAGTTTTTTTCTGTAAGGTATAAAAGGACTTATATATCTTTTTATAGGCGTTTCGGTCTACGTTTCACAGGAAAGGTGCTCTAATGTAGCCTGGGTGCCATTCCAAACTTAGTCCCGCCCACAAGGTTTGAGGTCGGGAAGTTCGGTCTTGCATTGCTCCATAGTAGCGCGAGTATGATCGCCCACCCTCTGGCGATCCAATCAAATTGTCAGGGCGGGCTTTATACGATGATGGACAGATGATCAACAGTAACGTAATCAACCATGTGACCAAAGCGCGCTTGGGTGACAACAACAATGGCTGCCGTCGGAGAGTTGAGGTGAGTAGATTCTGCTATTAGGTCTATTCTAGAAGATATCGACAGCAAATTAATTTTAAAAGAGGAACAGAGAAACGCGATCAAGGCTCATCTTCTTATTCTAGGCGTGCAACTGCACGCTTTGATTTTTGTTGACAACAACTATGCATCGCTTCACTTATTGGTTGTAGGTCTATCCAATTGAGTGCAGAGGCATTTTTTTTTCCTGGTTCGTTCAAAACACGCCTCATAATCACAGCTCTATGGAGCAGTATCAGACTCATATTCTGACTAGAATTGAGTAGGACTACGTCAGGCTAGCTCTAATGTGTCTGAGACAATTTTACTTCTTTGATTTTTTTTTAAACCAATCTTTCTAACCACAATTTTAAAGCAACTGTTGGGATCCTCAGGCTTGCCCACCAGAGGGCGCTGAGGATCCTCTTCTGCTCTCTTTGTTTTTCCCTTAGGTTTGGAGTTACTGTGGGGATCTGGAGATTACCCTCTGTCTCCAGCAGGATGCGCTGTGGGTCTTCTGGAGCTGGAACTTTCCTGCACACCTGTTCCTAATCCTCTCATTAGAAGACCTCTCCTTGATAAGCTCCTGCCTGACCTTGATCCCACGCCGCAGTGTTGATCTTAGTTGGTTAGCTTCCTGAACCTTCTGGTATAGACTGAGTCTTGGTTGTTCCTAGGTTGAGACCTGATTCTAATCTCTCCTTTTCTGTGCCTCTCAGGAATCCTGTCTCCTCGTGAAGCTCTGGATGAGCTTAAACCCCAGTCTCCTCGTGAAAGCTCAGGATGAGCTTAACCTCCTGTCTCTTCGTGAAAGCTCAGGATGAGCTTAACCTCCTGTCTCTTCGTGAAAGCTCTGGATGAGCTTAACCTCCTGTCCCCTGGTGAAGCTCCTGTCTCTTCGTGAAAGCTCTGGATGAGCTTAACCTCCTGTCTCCTTGTGAAGTTCTGGGAGAGCACCCTCACTGGAACCCTGTCTCTGGTCTGCAGCTCTGGGAGAGCTGTGTCACAGGAAACCAGTCTCAAGTCAGAAGCTCTTGGAAAGCCCAACCTGCTAACCCGCCCTGTTGAGCCAACCCGAGGATCCCTACGTGGTTGAAACCTGACGACCCCTACGTGGAGTTTCCCTATAGGTTCCCATGTGGATTTCCCGTGTCTTCCCTGTTGTTCTCTGAGTTGAGCTGGAAGCTCAGATCTTAGTTAGCTTTGCAAAGCTAACAGCTAGAGGCTTAGCCCCTCATGAACTCTGAAACCAACCATCACCCTTTCCCTGCTCGGACCCCAGTGAACCAGCCCCCCCGGACTGAACTGTACCTGTTCATTTCATTGTGCTTGTGCCTTTAATAAACTCTTTGGACTTTTTACCAGTGCCTCTGTATGTGTTCTGCATCTTGGGCTTACTCTAAGAGAACCCTTCATGACAGCAACATTTTATTTCACTACATTATGATTTTGTAAAGTTGTATTTATTATAACTTTTTTCAATTTTGTGTTCTAATTGCTACTGTGAATTTAGCATTTTCTTTAATTGGAGGGTGTTTGTAATCTTGAGCACGACTGTAGGTTTTATGATGCTGATCACTGATAGGCTACTGATCATATCGATTCACTGTTAAGATTTTGATTTGGTCATAAAATGGTGCTGCCAAAATAGAGGCAGAAGAGTTTTTAAATTTCACAGACCCTTCTTGTGCTATTTTGCCACGAATGGTGACAGTTTTTAATATGTAACAAACAAGTTTTTAAAAAGTTACCAACTGCAGCTATAAGTAGATATTTGATGTGAAAGTGGAGTATACTGGAGCTCAAAATACTATATTCCAGTACCAAGAGCAATTATTTTTCAGAGGCTGATTGTCTACCCCAGTAATAAATCTGATGCCATTTGTTAAAAAAAATAAATTTATAAAATAAAGTGCACAAATGTTTTGTTTGTTTTTCAAGGACCAACAGATCGGAAGATGAGTGATGAGTGGTTTGCTGTTTCATTATTAAAAAAGCTCATACTGACTTATTTTGAGTACTTTTGCATTCCTGTGACGTTTTTGTCAACACGTTCTCTAAACAAAATATATTGTTTCATAAAAGAAGCCTAAAAACAGACTTTGTTGTACAAGTTATTTAAATCAGAATAGTTTTATCAAATTAGGACTTTTACCCTAGGCTTTGTTAAATATTGAAGAATGGATAGCCTTTCTAAAAATGCATAAGAATTGGTGTTTGTGGTCCACTCTTGAGGAAATAGAGGATATTTTGTACCAATGGTGAAAAAAACTATCGATCCACCAAGTAGATTTTAACATGAGGTCCATCCAAATCCCATCATATGCCCATTTGGGGATTGTAGGTCAAAATTTAATAAGGATAAAAATACTTTAAAATTAAAAAGGATAACAATCCCCATCGGGTCCCAGGTGGGGAATCCAAGTGGGCCCCAAATACCAGACTTGTTTCCACCCATCTGGACCCCACCTGTGTTTGTCATGATATAAGCAGGGGCCCATTCAATGCCCATCACAAACCCATCTGGGCAAACACACTTGGGGCAATCATGGAAACTGAGGACAGAAACAGCTGGGTACCAGGTGGGTAGCCCGAGCAGGCCCCACATATTAAACCCAGTTTTACCCATTTAGCTCCCACATGTGATCGCTGGCTAGGCACAATGTGGGGCCCATCCAAGGCCCATCATAAACCCATCTGGGCAAACACACTTGGGGCCACCATGGAAACTGAGGACAAAATTAGTTTGGTGCCAGTTGGGTTTCCCAAATGGGCCTCTTATATTAGGCCTCCTATGCCCCATTTGGGCCCCAAATGTGTGTGTTTGCTAGGCTGCAATCGGAACACACCATAAAAAGAAGGGGAACCACCACCATCCACACCTGCCAGTCCATGGGCACTGTGCCCAACATCCACACAATTAATATCAGGCATGTCAAGCATGAAAGCCCAACCACATTCAAAGACCTGAAGTACTATACAGATTTCATCCATTCCTGAAACCTTGCCCACGTGGAGTTTTTTGACCACCACAGTGACTTAAGCCTGGACACTGAATTCTTTGACTTTACCATGAATGCGTGTCAGTTGGGTTTAGGAGGTCCTCAAGGTATTCTCACACCCAACAATGTTCTCAACCATGGTCAGTAGCTTCCCACTCCCACTAATATCAGTGTTAGCTTTCCCACTGGAGGTGCAAAATGGTTCATCAGAATTACTTTGAGGCTGACTATAATCGTTTTCCATGGTTCAATAGGACTCCTTCTTTAGCTTAACACAATCTATTACTGATTCAGTGGCTGCAATGACAGCAAAGGAGTAAAGGCAATACAAACCTCATGACCACAGCTGCGGGCACTTGGTCTCCGCCTGCAAAGTCTGTCCTCTTCTAGTGTATTCAACACACGCGCAGATGGTGATCTGCGGACAGCTCCACCCCTAACTTCATCCAAGTGTCCAAAACATGTGGCAAAAGTTTAAAAGATGCAACTACAAGGTCTACCATCAATCCCGGGCCTAGGGCATCCTGCTGCATAGTCCACTGATGTGGATATCCTTATACTTGAACATTGTATTTATTATGGAGAATCCATGACTTGCAAAGCAGTCCAATACCACTCAGGTGTGCAGACTACCCATTCCTCCTTATCATGCCCCTCCAGGTGTCACTGTTATTTCCACTTTAGTTATTGGAGTTCCCCAGCAGACTAATGGAATCCCTGGGAGAGGAATTTATAAACCATATATACAGAATATCTGAGTATGTCCTTTTTTTACTTTTGAAAATAGCTTTGCTCTGTCCCATAAAAGGCACCTTCATAATGACAACTTGCCCATCACATATATATATATATATATATATATATATATATATATATATATATATATATATATATATATATATATATATATATATATATATATATATAGGGTAGGTGGTGAAGGAGTGAACACACAGCACCCTCTATCTTCAAGGATTAAGGTTTCTCTTTTTTACTTGTCTGACTTAATCATGCCCTAATAACCAGAAACACTCTATAGGTCTGTGCTTCATTGCAAGGCAGCACCCAGTCTTTAAATAGCTTTTTTCAGGAATGCAGTATAAATATATAAATTCCGACCCGCTTTCCAGTGCCTTAAACTTTATTGTTGCCTTGCTGAGGTTGAGACCATATGACCAATCAGAGTTAAATATAGAATTACAACTTGTAAAATCTTGAGACTTAAACAAGACTAAAATAGAAAAAAATTGCTACAATTTCTCTGGTTTTATTGATACCAACCGCACCTCCTTTTCATTTTCAATTAAATTTCTGAACTTCTTATAGGCGTCTGCCAGTATATGTTGAACTTTCATGTTTCGCCATGGTTCCCCAATGATCTCTACAGCCAATCAGCTTACGTTTTGCTTAGTTGGACGTGTCTTCCATTACCAACATTGTACAAGTGATGTGTTCTTTTGGTGAAAGCCTGGTAAAGATGGCAGAGGTGAGAGATGTGGAGTCAACGAGTCACCTCCATTTTATGTATTTTTTATGCCCAGCCACTTAACATATTTACAATTTGATTAACTGTGCAGATTGGATTGGACTCACCTGGTTTAGTGGCATTAGATAAACTGAGTAGAAATTTATTTTGACATTTAAGAATATTTTATTACATTTTCAAGTATGGAATCCTTCTCACACTATTCACAGTCATGTTTATGATAAAAAAAAAAGGGTTTTGATCTGAATAAACAGTAATTCATAACCAACATTTCCTTAGTAACATTTGAGACATCTCTGAGATTTTCAGTGGATATCAAAAAAAAAGTATGCAGCCAGTGAACCAGGGCATTCTCATGATAATTTTATGGATAGATCCCATTTCCTTCAAAAACTAAATTTAAATATCAGAAACTTACTTTGGATAATTGAAATTGCCAAGAGTGAACCTGTATTTGCACAACCGAAATTAAATGTTTTGGTTTTAAAATAATTACAACAAAACTAAAACTGTATTTAATTATGTGCAATTGAATAAAACCTTTATTCAATATTGTACACATTCATTAATTTGCCTTTAAAGTGTTTTAATGTACTGTGGCTGGCTAGCTCACAGCGGTGAGTCACCCGTCCTGCAAATAGGAGGCCTGAGTTCGTATCTGACTGCCATTGTGGGTCCCTGTTCAAAGACCCTTAACCACACACTGCTCCTTGAGCGTCGCACAATGGCAGGCAATGATAAATGCAGAGTTCATATCATTGCTCTGTACTTGTGACAGCGTATTGACACTAAAATGCTGGAAGAAAAAGAAAAAAAGATCATTTACTAATTTGATTTAAAGATTTAGAAAATAATGTCATTTCTAAATTTCAAATTTGTTTTATTGCCACACAGCTGAGGATACACATGAGTTGTTCCCAAAGGAGACATAGTCAGCTGTTCTGTTCATGAGAAGGATGTCTTGTAGAAAGAATTGTTCCTGAATTTGTTAGTTTTTATGTGCAGTGTTCTGTAGCGCTGACAGAACGGAAAAAGCTGGAACAAGTTTTGACAAGGGTTAGATGCGTTTGTAGAGGATTTTCCTGCCCGTTTTCCAGCTATGGAATAAATAACTCCTTAATTGAGGGCAGGTTGCCGCAGATGATCTGTTCTGCAGTCTTGGTAGTATCATAGTGTAGCATTTAACCTTGAACTACATCCACAGATTGTTTCTGTGCTGGGGTAATGCAATTACTGTGTGCCCTACTGCATATATTAATACACTGCTTGCGCTATGTAAGCATAGCTTTATATAAGAGCTGTAGATTTCAGCTCCTTCAGAAGTGGAGGGAAACAGGAGCTGGAGCTAAAACAAATTTAAAATCTCTTGTTTCTCTCCTGTTCAAAAAGAAAGTTGCAAAGTACAGCTTTAGTAACATTATGTGAGGTAGCTATCAGATAAAAATCATACTATCAATGTTTTTTTTTTTTTACTATTTAGGGGTGAAACAATTAATCAGATTAATCATGATTAATTGATTATTGATATAATCTTCAACTAATTTAATAATCCAATAATGGTTAACTGGAGTACAGAGACTATAAATATATTTGCATTTAGCTGACAGAGCAACCCAGCAGTAATTATATCAAAATTGAAAAAAAATTAACATTTTGTATTTAAGAAAAAAGCTTTTTCATTTGTCAATATGCTCTACGCAGAACTCTTAAAGTGAAGAGCTTTAGTTTGACCTGGTTGAATTTCATAAAAAATATTCTTTAAGGAGCCTTCAGCTATAAGATTATTAATCAATTAATTGAAGAAATAATCAACAGACTAATATGTTTCCAAAATAATCATTGATTGCTGTCCATAAACAAATAGATTAAAGTATTTGATTAAAGTATTTGTTTTGAGAGCTAACTCACATAAAATACTGTTAGAAGAAATGTGTTATATTTACAATTTTAGGTTTCTGTCCAGGCATATCTGCACAAGAACCTAATCCACTGCTGATGGTTATTTCCCAGATCTGCTCATTAAGAATGTGACCTACTCGTCCCCTGTTGCTTCCTATGGCTCATCCTCATTAGGATCAACAGCCACAGAAAGCATCAGGGGACGAGTGGGTAACTGACTTTGTCAGTCAACCAGCTGACAAAGTCAAATTATGTAATCAAATAACACAAAATCACTGGATATTCAAAAAGTTTAGTACATTTTTTTTCTTTGCTTGGATTTCCAAATGACTCCTAATGAAGCGATTTTGTTCTTTATTGTAGGTTTTTCTAATAATTGCAACTTCCTCTGCTGTGGAAAATAGGGTAAATTAGGAAGCTGACAGGCATTTTTAGACCGTTAACCAGTGTTGGGCAAGCTACTTGTCCAGTGTAGTGAGCTAAGCTATCAGTTACTCAACAATAAATTAAGCTTCACTACACCAAAGCTACCACCTAAAGAATTATAGCAAGCTAAGTTACACTAATGTGTTAAAAGTAGCTTAACTACATCAGAAGCTACTTAACATTGTACCAACCTAATAACAATTCAAAATGAGTCTGATACACTGGTTAAAATATTTATTAATAATCAGCCAATGACATAACACAGTGTAAAAATTGTTTTATGATCAGCATAATAAAAAAAAACCTAAAGTATTTACTAGTAGACAAAAAAAAAGAACAATCTGCTGTTATTAGAACCAAATTAAAGGTACTGTGTAGTGTTCTACACATCGAGACATGGCTATGAGTTTGCATTCAATGGACATCTCTAGGGAAAACCAAACCCTACAAAAGGCATCTTATTTCTTTAGGGTCTCCCTTAGAGAAAACTTCTTCAGACCTCAATTAAACAGTCGATTCAAGTAACAAATCAAACTGTTTACAAAAAAGGTGAAAAAATAAAGAAGTTAATTAAGAGATATATATACATTTATGTCTCACTGTATAATTTAATTTCTACCTACATATTTATTCATTGTATTTTGGGGGGTAATTAATTGAATGTTTATTTATTTATTGAGCATGTATTTATTTATGTATTTATTTTTATACATGGGAGAGCTGTTCCTCCATACCTAAAAAATCTTATCTGTGCAAATAAGCCTTAAAACATCTGAACACGTACTTTTTATCAGAGGATTCAACAAATTTCAAAATCTCTGAAGATAAGGCGCTCTGCTCCTGTCTCCTTCATCCTGTGTGTGTGGCTCTGTATGTCTGCGTGTGTCTGTGGGTGTCATTCATTGAGTTCCACTGCAGTGCGCATGCGCATGTTTCGTAGACACAGACAGGAGAGGCAGAATAGAGGCTCATGCATGAATGTCCAGCAGATAACTCCGATTGTTGTTTCAAAAATAGAAAACCTGGTTTCATTACTTAGTTATGCCCTGGATTTTGTAGCGTTTGTGGACGCTACGTCGCTACTTGATAAAAACAATAACGTCACTACTGGAAAGTTACTTGATAAATAAAGCAGCGACGCTACGGTCAAGCTACTGGAAAATGTAGTTAAACTAATAGCTTCGCTACATGTAGCGGCGCTACTGCCCATCACTGCTGTTAACGAGCATTTACCATCGTGTTATGTTAAGAGTAACTAAAATGATGGAATGTAGCCTGGCTGAAAAATTTACTAGTTGTAAAAAAGGAAAAATGTTGCAAAACGTTTAAAACATTATTAGCATTTGCTAAGGAAATGTTGAGAGACCACACACCTAGTAATAAAAAAAATCTACATCAAATAAAAGCTTCATGTTTGTGTGCACATTCTCCCGCAGCAGTATGAGCTTTTTTAGAAGTGATGATTATGATGAAAAGAACATTATATTGCTCTTCAGTTTAAAGTATACAGTTTTCTGTTATGTAACTGTATTAAATAATATCTCTTTTTTATTTCCTTGTTTTCATTCCTTCATTTTTATTGTTCAGAAAGGGGACATTTTTAAAAGCACTTTTGTTTGTAAAACTATTTAACCCTATGAAACATTATTCTTCAACATTCTTTTGTACTGTCCAAATTTATTTTTACATTGCCTCACCAAATTTTGTATTTTTTTTTAACTCTAGGTGTTAATTGGTTGGTATTTTTACTCTAGGTGTCTATTAAGAGTAGCACATCAAAGTAAAGGGAGAGGAACCTTATTACTGTTTTTCAGGATTTTGTATGGACACAAATCTAAATGTGACTATATACCTAATAAAATCTCTTTATTATCATTTATCACTAGATATAGAAAAACTTCTCTAAATTGTGATTTGAATAATCGCAATCCAGTGGACTGGAAGACAATTACAGAATAAAATTCCCTCTATGGAATATAATATTAATATGTTAATAGCTGAGAAGGCTCCAAAGTGACAAACTTGTATTTAAGAGTATAACTTGCTAAAGATGTACTCTTAAAGGACACTGAAATGGAAGCACAGAAATGGTGAGACGACTTAATGAAGTTGATGTTACTTGATGTGTCCGGGGGAGGCTCAGTATAATTTGGAGAACCAGTCTGTCTTTGGGAGTGATCCAAAAACATAACACAAAACAGCCAGTTGATGGAATGTCACATAGGATTCGATTACCAGCACGGCACAGGAGTAGATCAGATCACCAGCTGTTCCAATGATCCAGCAAAGAGAGAGCTAGGAGTTCAGGTGGCACCAGAGATTTCAGATTATCCAGTTCCAAAGCATAGTAGATATCCTTGTTGGCAGTACAACCAGGCATCAAATGAGTTTCAATTTTCTTCTTCTGCTGTCAGCCCTTCAATGCCTAAGGGTTTAGCCCATAACATGTTAAGACATGCCTTTTGTTCAAACCTTTGGAACCTGCTCCAATATTGAAGTATCGAGATTACCCCTGGTTTCAAACTCTGGCCGGCAGCACTTTTAAGTTATTTGCTCCTGGTTTGAGACCTGTGTACCTCCCACAGAGCGGCTTTATATCATGACAAGAACCAAATCAGTCTGTTGCTCACAGGTTCCTGCTTCAAGTCAACAAACGCCATCAGGTGGCTTTCCCAAAGTTGATTTCAAAATAATGGTGAAACTAACTTTCTGGATCCTGATCATCATCATCACACCTTTCTGACCTTTTGACACACCTGTTAACAACCTGGAAATCTCAGAAGGGAATAGGCAGTAACACCAGAGGAGCCAAGCACCAGCTACTAGTGGATAGAGCAGTCACTCGAGACTGCAAGACCAGGCAGACAAAATCTGTACACTGCTTAAATTGGCTATAAGAAAGCCTACAACTCAATGCCACATACATGGATACTGGAATGCTTGAAATGTACAAGATCAACAGGAGACTAATAACCTTCATCAAGAACTCACTGAAGCTGTGGAAAACAAGTCTGGAAGCCAATGCAAAGCCAAATGCACAAGTCACCATCAAGTACGGCATATACCAGGGCGATGCACTATCCCCACTGCTGTTCTGCATAGGCCTGAACCCCCTCAGCCATATCATCACAAAGACTGGCTACGGATACCAATTCCGAAGCGGAACAATCATCAGTCACCTCCTCTACATGGATGACATCAAGCTGTATGCCAGGAGTGAGCGAGACATCGACTCACTGATCCACACTACCAGGTTCTACAGCAATGACATTGGAATGTCATTCGGACTGGACAAGTGCGGTCGCTTGGTCTCAAAGAGAGGGAAGATGATCAGAACCGAGGGGGTTGAACTACCAGAAGACCACATTACAGATGGCCAGGACAGCTACAAATACCT
Source organism: Cyprinodon tularosa (assembly GCF_016077235.1). Classification (NCBI taxonomy): domain Eukaryota; kingdom Metazoa; phylum Chordata; class Actinopteri; order Cyprinodontiformes; family Cyprinodontidae; genus Cyprinodon; species Cyprinodon tularosa. The sequence goes on along the minus strand of NW_024038999.1, from coordinate 639,739 downwards.
TGGGGTGCCACAGGCTAACGGAAACCACGAGGAAATAGCAAGAAAGACTGCCACAGCCAAATACCTACAAAGAGTAAGGCAGGTCCTGAAAAGTCAGCTGAATTGGAAAAACAAGATCCAAGCCATCAACACATATGCCCTGGTAGTCATCAGATAACCCGCTGGTATAATAAACTGGCCAAAGGAGGAGATAGAGGCCACTGACATCAAGATGAGAAAGCTCCTCACAATGCATGGAGGGTTTCACCCCAAATCCAGCACCCTGTGACTGTATACCAAGCGTAGCGAGGGAGGCCGAGGGCTAGTGAGTGTCAAGACCACTGTCCAGGATAAAACAACTAAGATCCAGGAGTACATCAGGAAGATGGCCCCCAAAGACAAATGGCTTGGCGAATACCTCAGGCAGGAGAAAACCGAAAGTGAGGACAAGAAAAATGAAGGAGAACCATCATGGAGGGGCAAGCCGCTGCATGGCGTGTACCACAGACAAATAGAAGAAGTGGCTGATATAAAAAAATCCTACCAGTGGCTGGAAAAGGCTGGACTGAAGGACAGCAGAGAGGCACTAATCATGGCAGCACAAGAACAGGCACTCAGTACAAGATCAATAGAGGCTGGGGTCTACCACACCAGGTAGGAGCCCCGGTGCAGACTGTGCAAAGATGCCTCTGAAACAATACAGCACATAACAGCAGGGTGTAAAATGCAGGCAGGAAGTTCATACATGGAACGCCATAACCATGTAGCTGTCATAGTGTAAAGGAACATCTGCCATGAGTATGGGTTGGAAGTCCCAAGGTCAAAATGGAAGACACCTCCTAAGGTAGTTGAGAATGACCAAGCTAAGATCCTATGGGACTTCAAGATCCAGACTGACAAACAGGTGATGGCTAACCAACCAGACATCGTATTGATCGACAAACAGCAGAATAAGGCAGTAGTGATAGATGTGGCAATCCCAAGCGACAGCAACATCAAGAAGAAAGAACACGAGAAGCTTGAGAAATACCAAGGGCTGAAAGAGGAGCAAAAAAAAAAATGTGGAAAGTAAGAGCAGCAGTGGTGCCAGTGGTAATTAGAATTAGAGCACCCCCAGACTGGGAGCACAGGAACCATGTGCTCCCAGACTGGTGTGCACAGGAACCATATTCCTGTGCACACACAGGAATATGGTTCTGCTGACCACCTCCACAGCTGAGCTATTCATGAGAAGTGGTTTGACCGGTTCTTCCTGAAGTCAACAATGATCTCCTTCTTCTCCACGTTCAGGATCAGGCTAATTTCTCTGCACTAGCCCCCCAGCTACCCAACCTCCTTTCTGTAGTCCCGGTTGTTGTAGTCTCTGATGAGGCCCACCACAGTATTGTAGTCTGCAAACTTCACAAAATGATTGGTGGTAAACCTGGGGAAGCAGTCCTGTGTCATCAGAGTGAATAGCAGGGGACTCGGGACACAGTTCTGACGGGAGGCTGTCCTCAGGGGGATGACATCAGAGTTGTTCTGTCTGACTCGAACTAACTGAGGTCTGTTGGTGAGGAAGTATAGCAGCCAGTTGCAAAGGGATGTGCTGAAGACCAGATGTTCCAATTTTCCTATCATATGCTGTGGGATGATGGTGTTGAAAGCTGAACTGACATCCAGAATCAGCATCCACACATGGGGGTTCTTCTCCTCCAGATGTGCCATACTTAGGTTAAGGGCGTCCTCAGTGGAGCAGTTCTGTTGGTAGGCAAACTGGAATGGGTTGAATCTTGAATCATAATGGGAGTCAGTTCAACATGCCAGTAGTCATTATATTAGGTCACTTGAGGCTTATTTGGGACCAGAATGATGGATGGAGATTTTAAGCATGCTGGCACTGTGGCTTGGTCCACCAAGATGTCAAAAGTGTATGTGAGGACACCAGCCAACTGACCTGCACGCCCCTGGAACATCCGTCCAGGTAGGTTGTCTGGACCTGGAGTCCTCTGAGAGCAGACTCTCCTTAGAGTCTTCCATAAGTCTACTGTGTCAAGGCAGATTGCCCGCTCTTCCTGACGGGGAACAGCTTTCACTGCTGAAGTGCTACTTAAAAGGAATTTCTTTAGTTCTTCCATTTAGAAAGTCAGCATCAGCTACACCAACCAGCATGAAGGGTGAGTTGTATTCTGTAATTGCCCGTATTGTCATGATTTTCTTAAGAGATCTGACCCACATGCAGTAAACCACTCAGAGAACCAGGATAAAAGTTTGAACAGGTTTATTGATGATACCAGCGGGGTAGGATTCAGGAAACACAGTGAACTGGTGAAATGGAACTGGAAGAGGGAAGGGAAGTTTCAGTGGTTAGTTCAGGATCCGTGGGAACTCTGAACGATGACTTTGGAGAGACAGAGAAAACAAGACTCAAATTAGTGGAGAAAACCTTCTTCCCAGAATCCAGTCGGTGTGGGTTTTTCCAGAGGTTGAGACTCGTTGGAGGGCGGACAGGTATAGACTTAGTTAGACCCTGAGGAGCTATTGAGTGGACTGTCACTTGGGAATCCAGAAGGACTTGAACGGAACTTGTGTAGGTTAATCCCCTGCTCAGTGTGAGACACAGCAATCCAGCTTGCAGGATGACTGCCGAAAGACAAAGAGAAAAAACATAGTTAGGCTCAGTGAAAACAAAGACTCAGTTAGACTCAGCTAATCTCAGTTTGGGTAGAGTACCCAAAACTGGTAAACACTCTCCTCTTTCTTTCATCTTTTCTCTTTTTTTTCTTCTGTTTTTCCTCCTCTGTTCTATTTACATTGCAGTGTCCATATAAACTGTAAAACTCCCTGCGTAATTATAATAAAGCAATTTATATGCATGAAACAAGTGGAGCAATATGGCAATTGCCATACTGCTACACTAGTGAAAGTAAAATCTGTTGGGCTCTTTTTGGCATCAAGACAATTATTCTTATTGCAACATTGCCAGACAGGACACTTAAAAAAATAAAAATAAAATAATGCAAAATGCTAATAGCAATTTTAAATGTTTTGTAAATGTGTCAAGCATTATGAACATTAATGTAGAGAGTTTAGAAACCATCAAAAAATGTGTTAGTTATAAGCTTATCTTAGAAGAGAAGAGCCAATACATACATTCTAGAAGTTGTTGAGGTGAAAGAACCAACAGTTTGGTGATGTTTTTTATTTTTATTTTTTTGTTTTTGTTTCCTGTCTAGCAATGTGGCAATAGGAATAATTGTCTTGATGCCAAAAAGATACCCAAACAGATTTTACTTTCACAAGTGGAGCAGCAGGGCCATCGCCAAATCTTTATTATAATTCATGCAGTGAGTATTACAGATTTTATGAACACTGCAATGAAAGGAAGATGAGATAAAAGGGGAGATAAAAGGGAGATAATGATAAAACATCTTCAGTCTGCTTCATCACCTGCAAAGAGATCTAAAAAGAACAGCACAACCAACAGAGCCCAGGCCCTGCAACAGCCACAACCAAGCCCCCGGACCAGGCGGCTTGCTCTTGCAGGCCCCAGACTCTGGGTGGCAGCCGGAAAAAAGGGGTGTGAGAAGACCCCGAAGCAAGCTCCTGCGCTGACTCCAATAGGCTATCCCGTTCCCCAAGAGCCCCCCCAAAGAGAGGGGCCCTACCAGTCACACCATGTCACCACCATTTTTTTCACTTCTGCTGATATTTAGTCATTGTATTTCAGAATTATTATGCTGGAGAGCAGAAGTAATAATGTCTTCAGGACACTGAGGCATACTACTCATCTTATAGTTCAATTCATCATGCGCACTTATGCGTGTGCTATTTTCCAATCTATGCTCACATCAAACATTAACACCAACACTAAAACCATTTGTACACATCTTATAAAAGGCTCCCTCCTAAACAGACTGATGTGTCATAACTAAAAAGGGAAAATTTTAATCTTTGCAGTTATTTTCCTTTTTCACTTTCATTTCTTACTCACAAAAAAAACTGAAAAATAATAATAATAAAAAAAAAAAACTGGCTTAAAAAAACAAAAAAAACAAGCCATTTGTCATAATTTCCCAGTGTCACTGGCTTTGGACAGAATGAGAAAGTGGTGGCAGCACTTGAGCATGTGATGGTACATATTAAACCTGCAGCTCCACCCAACCTTGAGAGAGGAGGCGTGGCCAACAGACAGAGTGACGTGGAGGTGATCGAAGGCCCAAGGGGGGGGGGGGCTTTAACACAGGGCTGTGAGTCTGGTCAGTGTAGAGAGGCCTGCTTGTCTGACTGGTCTCATTACTGCAGGACAAAAGCCATTCCTTACATACAGACAGTTACACACCAGGCTCAATGAGGCTGAACCAAGAGTCTGACTGGAGGTGTGCGTGATGGTGTGGTTTGACTTTTACTGTGCTTTTTTTTTTTTTTTACATGAATTTAGAATATTAATGGAGCCTGCTTCTTTCCCTCTCTCTCATTTCACCAGGTGGGTAAAGGTCATCACAACAACTACAAAACCTAAAAACATAATCAGCCTGAAAGAGAGGCTGAAATGAGATTTTTTATTATTTTTTTTTTATTTGTCCATCTGTATCTGGTCTGTTCCCTTGTACACTATGGGCCGGATTTTCTACTTCACTGCAGTAAAAAAAAAAAAACGCATCCCCGCAACATTGGCATGTTGCTCCACAGGCGCACGGATGAGGTCGGGGTTCTCCGTTAGGGCGTCTGGGCGACATGGCATTTAAAACGTCGGACAGCACTTCTGAAAAACGAGATTGGGAGATCCCAGATGCAAAAAAGTGCAATGTTGCAAGGAGTTTTGTGATATCTGGTTTTGCGTGCGTCCTCCTTGTGGCTGGCTCCAAATCCATTCGGAGTTCCCCCAACAGCTCCAAAATGGAAATGCTGGATAAACGATATGTTTTGATGATCGTTTCCTCGTTCATTCCAAAAATATTCACACGGAGTGAAAAATTCGTTCTCTGCGTCTCCTTGCTTCATTTCGATGTCTCCTTCTTGCGACAATAACCGCTGCCATGTGTGCGCAATTACGCATACAGACCATTTGCACCTTCTTTTGAAACGTGTTAAATATAGAGTCAGATACCTTTAGCAAAATTGCTTTCAGGTTTAATAAATCACTTTGCGAGTGCTAAATTAATATATTTACATGTTCTCCTCCCACAAGACGCACTTTTGCGTGTAAACGCCCCATATTGCATATTCATTGCAGAAAAAGTACTAAATGGATAAGAGGCGCTATTTGGCACGTTTTAAAGACCAAATCCTTTTAGCACGCTGTTGATAGATCAGTTTGTACATTTTTTAGCGTGCGCAGTGAAATAGCTCACGTTTTTATACACGCAAACCTTTGATAGATCCGGCCCTAAGTCTTATATTTTCCATTGAAAGTGAATTAAGTACTGAAAGGATTGTGTTAAATAAGCTCTGATATAGTACTAAAAGTTGTTTCTCGATTAGAAGCAAAGAAAAAAAGTCTTTAATTATTTGAAAAAACGATTGAATTCTTCCAAGGGATGTTAACTAAATCAAGGAGTGAAGTTAATTTAAGGAGTCATAAACACTTTGACTCCTTTTCACAAAACTAATAAACTATTCGTTGAAACTAATGATAAAATTGTGTTGCTTGCTAATCAGATTTATCATTTTATGTTGTTTCAGTGTCATTTTTGTTGTTATTGTTGTTTTTGTCATAATTACAGTCGTAGGGAAGTCATATTTAAACGTCAAATCATTCTGGCTTAACCATGTATATAAATGTACACTTTATCAGACAATATTGTCCAAACGTTAGAAAATTTCTATTTTCAAAAAAACTTTTCTTAAAATCTGTGTTTTTTATGTTTTTCGTTATCTTATGCAGGCCAGTTAGTTATATGTCAGTTTGTACACCTATATTCGACCAATCATATATCAACGGTCATCTGTTAATTAAAATGTTTTCGGTCATAGCATCTTGATTCATATGTCACAGCTAATATGGGCAACGGTTGAAATAAGAAATAAGAATCATTATTTGCTTTACCATTGAGTTACATCCCAGGGTTGGACATCTGAGTCTTCAGCAGGCGTAGAGCTAACAGAACTGGCAGCGTTGCAGCAGTACGGCTGCAAGTCTTCTACACCAAACGAACTCATGCTGTTCTGACTTCCTCTTCCACACAACATCTTCGTCCTCGCTTTCCTCCTCTAAATAAAAGTATTCATGACGGAGGAGACTCATCCAAGACCTCAGACACATACATGTTTCCGTTGTCCATATCGTTCCTTGACAGTGTTGCTGCTAAGTGCTACTTGGTCCCAATGTAATTTCCCATTGGGAACCTACTAGCACTAAGTTGCTAGTAGCCACAACAATCCTGCCCTCTTGATAAATGACCAATCACATTCAATTTATTCACTTGTGTAAAGTTGGGCACACAGAAAACGGTCGGAACAGTCGCTTCCCAATGACTTTAAAGGTGGAAATTATATTTTAAAACAGACTCAGGCTGGTTGGAATACCTTTTTTCCTCTAAATTAGCTAAATAAACTTTAACACAAACTGCACCACACTACATGAGGAAGTAAAATAAATTTACATGTACAATTTTCTTATAGCCCTTCTCTCATGATCTCTGCACTGATGCTTGTCTGATTCCTTACTGGACACACCTGCGCAGCTCCGTCCCATTCTCATTACTATTCATCTGATCCACCTGCACCTATCAGTATACAACCAGCCTTCAGACCAAACACCAGTGCCAGCTTGTTTTGGGCTATTCTGTGATATTTATTGCAGTGTTAATTCCTTATTTCTTGACTGCTTGATTTCTGATGTGTGTCTGCCTCTCGATGACTGCATGTTCTTCCTGACCCTGATCTATTTGTCTGCCTGCTCATGGCTTAACCTGAAATTGTTTCTCGACCTCTTCCTGGATTTCCCTCTGGTGCTTCATTGAACTTCTTATCACCTGGCTGTGACCGTGGACTTCGCCCCCTACTTCAGATTCTGGTTTGTCCTCCTGTTACTCCTGACGACTTTTGTCTTCATGGCTCTGATATTCTGCCTGTCCATGGATCATCGTAACTCGGCTGGAGTTCTCTGGGACTTCTTGACCAGTGACGGCAACATCAGTGCTGCTATGAAATGGCTCGAACTTAGCCTTGTGGTTCTTCCCAGACTGACTAAGAGAAGGTTAGCGACTATTACATTTGTGCTTGATGTGTATGCACAAAGAGGAAGGGGGGCTTTTCACTAATTTAGAGAATTGGAATGTTTTCAAACCAATTCACAATGCAAATCCATGAAGTAAATAAAACACTATTTGGCCAAATAATGTTTTATTAATTGATTTACTTAATAGGGCACCAGTAACCTTTAGTTAAATGACTATTTACCCTATTTAAAACAGCTAGCAGCGAATAGACATGAGGATCCCATTAAATAATTCTTGGTAATACTTGGTGATAGAGATGTAATGAGCATATGAGGAACACATGAACACTAATGTTTTATCAGTGTTTAAACCCTTAGTGAAATAAAGTTTGTCCAAGCTTCAACAACAGCTCAAAATATAATACTGTAGCATAGCGTAGTATGCAGTCCATCCTGTTAGCTTTGTCTTTATCCAACAGTAAACACATGAAATGATCAAAATCATCAAAAGACATATTGCTTGTTCTATCCCTAATTGTGCCAGACCTGCAAACCTTTTGTCCATGTCCATGTGGAAGGCCTGAGTTTTCATCCAGCTGCAGCTTTGCAGGAAGGCTCATAGCAAGACGGGGATTATTCTTGTCCGTTTTGCTCACACTAAGGGATCCATAGCAGACTTCCTCCTCCAGTCTGGCTCTGTCTGGACAAAGAGATGCCTGAGCAAATCTCTGTTCAGAATTTCTCTGTTCTGATCATTACACCTTAATTTCATCCATGTAATACAGTCATTTCTTTCCAGGGGTTTTTCCACTAGCTGTTGATAGTGGTGATATTCATGGGCTAAATCATAGGATGTCTAAACATGGTTACATTTGTGAACCTTCATTTCCCATTCATTTCACTACAAAGCTGAAGATAGTTTGAATCCGAAATTATCCATTTTGTTTTCCAACGAGCAGACATTGGAGAGCAGCACTGATGGAAGTGGTGGTCAGTGGGGATCTCTCTTTATCTTCGCAGTTCCCCCTCTTCAGCCCCGCTTTCTCCGTCTGGCACATCTCATCCCCAGTCCATTATTTTCGACTGTTGTTTTGTTGACATCCGTCCGTAGCACTCTGCAGCTTTTTAAACAGACAAAAATGTCTGTATTTAAAACACTTTGTGACTGAAGCTCCAGCAGGCATTAGCAATCATAGATGTGGGTTTGATGTCAAGATTGTATCATTTTAAGCGGCATATTTTGTGAAATTGTCGAGAGGAGTTGCTTTTGGCTGCTGCCTTGGGGCGCTGCCATGGTAACAAGATAAAAGTAGTTACTAGCATTTAGTATAGGATGCAGATCATTTAGTTAGGGTTCTCTCTAAAGTTGGCAGCATTTTTGATCAGCTGAAGGCTTTTAACTACAGTTTGTGGACTTCCCAACACTAAAGAATTACAATAGTCCAGCATTGAAGCAACAAATGCATGGACTAGTTTCTAAGCATCACCCTTGGAAAGGATATTTCTAAATTTTGCAATATTCCGCAGATTAAAGAAGGAAATGCTAGAAACCTCTTTGATATTGGATTTAAATGACAGGTCCTGATCAGAAATAACACCAAGATTTTTTACTTTTTTATCTGAGATCAATTTAATCCCATCAAAATTAAGTGACTGACTAATTAGCGTCTTTTTCAAAGAGTCCAAAGACTATAACTTCTGTTTTGTCTGCATTCAGAAGCAGATAGTTTAGAGTCATCCAGGTATTTATGTCTTGAAGACATGGCTGTAATCTATGTAATGGGTTAGCTTCATCTGGATTTATAGACAGATATACCTGAGTATCACATGCTGTCTAATCATTCTACCGATTGGGAGCATATATATATATATATATATATATATATATATATATATATATATATATATATATATATATATATATATATATATATATATATATATATATATATATATATATGTATATATATATATATATATATATATATGTATACTAAAGAGAATTGGTTCTAGCACCGGTCCCCCTTAGTTACTCCACTGATAAACCTGAAATATGAGGAAGATTTATCATTAACGTGAACAAACTGAAATCGGTCAGATAGATAAAATTTAAACCCGTCTAGTGCTGTTAATTTATTTCCTACAAAATATTGAAATCCCTTCTAAGAGAATATTATGATCAGCTGTATCAAATGTAGCACTTACATCAAACAGGACAAGTACATATATATTTTTTTTTTTTTTTTGGATGTTTAAGAAACACAGTTTATTTTGAGAAATTTGCAATGTGGCTGAATTTTCTTTAAAAGCTATAAATGGCAAACCAAATAACAACTCCAAACAGAAAGGAAAGTAAAACATTTTGATAAAAAAAAAAATTTCAATAACCTTTTTTTTTTTTTTTTTTTTTTTTTTTTTTTTTTTTTTTACAGTGTCCTGTCTGGCAAGGTGGCAATAAGAATAATTGTCTTGATGCCAAAAGGAGCCCAACAGATTTTACTTTCACAAGTGTAGCGGTATGGCAATTGCCATACTGCTCCACTTGTTTCATGTATATAAATTGCTTTATTATAATTATGCAAGGAGTTTTACAGTTCATATGGACACTGCAATGTAAGTAGAGCAGAAAAACAGAAGAAGAAGAAGGAAAAAGAGAAAGAAAAAAACAGGACAAAAGATGAAAGAAAGAGGAGATAGGAAGGAGACAATGACAAAACATTTTCAGTCTGCTTCAACACCTGTAATGAGATGGAAAAAAAAAAAAATAAAATAAATAAAAAAAGAACAGCACTACCAAAAAACATGGTACGAGATATACAATAAAGCAAACACCTTGAAACTATCGCTAACGTAATATTATTAAGTCTGACATGTACTCTGTGTTACCTGAAGATATGAATGTGGGGTTTCTGTTTGGAAGTGAATCTCTAAGTACCTGAAGCCTAGCACCTGTAGTTGTTTGTGAGGGTGAACTTGTGCATGTAAAGTTTTAACCATAGAAAAAATGCTCAACAGTGGTTGTGGAGAGCCGGAGAGGCACACCCCCCAGAGCACTGAGTCCAGCGCCGGGAGACCCAAAGCCCCAGGCGCCCAAGGGGACCCCAGAAGCGAAGGCACCAAGGCGGGGCCAGCCCCGGAAACCAGACCCCACCAAGGCAGGAGGAGAGACAGCCACGAAGAAGCCCCCCAGCCACCGCCATGCCGGCGCCCCGGGGAGCCGCGGGGACGAGTCCGCGGGCCCCGCCGGCAGCCGGCCACCCCGAAGTAGGGCCGGGCACCGAACACCAGCCCCCCCACGGCGCCGACCGAAACGCCCCAGCCCCACAGAGCACCGAAACACGCCCCGCCCCCCAGCACCAAGCCCCGGCGACCGGCCGCAACACCCACCGCGACCGCACCACCCAGGAAAACACTCAGGCGGCCCCCCCACCGGACGAAGCCAAAGCAGCCCAGCCACGTCCGCCGCCCCCCCCCGCCGCCCGCACCAGGCCCTGACACGCGGCAGGAGCAGCTCCGCCGCCCCGGCCCCCCACCAAGCGCCGGCCATAGCCACTCCAGGCCCCCACCCGCCCCGCAGCCCCACCCGCCGCGATCAGCGGGAACAGAGCAGCCCCGCCATGCCTCCAGGAGGGAAAACCCACCCGAATACCTAGCCAGCGCAGCCAGCCCGCCCAGACCGGCCCCCCAACACCACCCCCGCCGGAGCCGCCCGGACCCCCACACACCAGCGGCGCGCCGCCAGCAGGACCCCCACCCAGCAGGCCCGCCCGCCCCCCGAGAAAACAGACATGCCAAACCCCCCAAAGGAAGAAGAAAAAAAAAAAAAAAAAAAAAAAAAAAAAATGCCCCCACAATGCGACAGCGGACACCAGACACCGACCCGCCCGCAACCGCTCCCCCCCACCGAGGAAGAGAAAAAAAACATAAATAAATAGGTAAATTAATTAATTAATTAATAATTACAATTAAAATAAATAGGCAAGAGGAGAAGTGCGAGCAGAAAAACCGGAGCCCAAAACAGGACCCAAGACCCGCACCCCACCATGCCGTGCAGCTCCCCCCCCCCCCCGAACCGGTACCACAGAACCGGCATAGGAAAGAAACACCGCCCAGGAACCGGCATCGTAGCGAAGGCACCGGCACCGACCCCGAAAATCCCCGAACAACACCCAGCCCCACCCCGAAGCGGATCCAGTCCCAGGCCCCAGGGATCCGAGGCCCCAAGGGCACCCGATCCCCAGACAGGAGCCCCAGCAAAGCCCCGGCCGGCCGGGGCCAGCGGAGAGGCCGCCAGGAATGAGCCAGCAGTCCCCCGGGCATCCACCCCCAGCTCCACCAGTGCACCGGTGAGCCCCGACGCCAGCCAGCGGAGGGAGAGCAGGACGGGGGGAATGGGCTCCTCACTTAGCGGAGACTTGAGATGTATTTGGGAGAGGGTGCGGTTGAGACCCCAACCTGGGAGAAAAAAAAAAAAAAAAAAAACACACCATCTCAATCATGCCTTCCCTCCCTAGTGCCCCCACTCGTACCACAGGAAAAAAAAAAAAAAAAAAAAAAATTGAATAAAATAATAATAAATAAAGAAAATAACAACGCGGACACACATTCACACATAACACTCACATCCAATAATACCAGGACCAAAAACCCGGTGACACCGGTGGTCGGTCCCGGGACTATCGGATGACCCCATAAGTGAACCTAAAATCCGGATGTGAGGGGAGGGGAGCGGCGACACCGCCACACCAACCCATCTCTTTCCTGCTTCAAGCCCGGCCCCCCACCCCGCACACGGACCGGACCACCCCCAGCAAGAGCCCCCCCCGGGACCGGGGCCCACCCATCCCGCGCCGGCCACCCAACCAGAACCGCCCCCCCCCCCCCGAACAGAAAGAAAAAAAAAAAAAAAAAAAAAGAAAAAAAAACACCTTCAACCAGGCACTTCATGCCCCTCCATCCAACCTTCTTTGGGGAGAGCAGAGGTGACAGCCCTGCCACCAGCAGGCCACCTAGACCCCGCAGCCAGCCCCAGCCAAAACCACGGACCAGGCGGCCCGCTCTTCCTCCAGGCCCCAGACTCCAGGCGGCAGCCGGAGAACAGGGGTGTGAGAAGACCCCGATCCTCCCTGCGCCCGCTCGGATGTGGTGTTGTTGCGTGTTGCTCTCAGATGCAATTAAAACTGGGAGTACCAAGAGGGGGTGTCCGGCACACTCCACCCCCCCTCCAGGAGATAGACGGTGCCAGCACACCCCCCCCTTCGACAACCCTCAACCCTCAATGTCTAGATGCGAGAGGGGATGGAGGAGGCCGACCGTGGTGAGGCCCATAAAATAAGCCCCCCCCCTGTGGCAAGTACATATAAAAGTCCATTGTCTGCAGCTAAACATGGAGGCTGCAGAAAACTGGTGTCGAGAATCAAGCCTAAAAATGCTAAGAGAAAATCATCACTACCATGCAAGATTATATATCTCCAATATTATGAATTGTCTTCTTGCTGAAATCGCCATACGAATAAACTTGCCTTGCCCTAAAATTATGCTTCTATCTCCTTGAATCCTAGTCGGTCTCGACAGAAGGCTGCTCACTTTGAGCCTGGTTCTGAAGGAAGTTTCTTTCTGTTAAAAGGGAGTTTTTTCCTCTCCACTTCCACTTCATGTGTACTTACTGTAGTTTAGTAATGCATAAATACAAAGTAAAATCCTTGCTGCAAGCTCATCTAGAAGTAGTATGTTTTTTTTTCTCCGTGCTTCGAATAATCATTGACCATGACCTGTACATTAAAAGAAATGAAATGCAAGTAAATCCAAAGAAATTTTGAAAAAACGGTGGCAGTAGTGATAAAATGGGAAAAGGCTAAGGTATGCATATTTTTGCAATGAACTCTGCATCCTAAATCTACTCTTTCTGACAACATATACAAATATGGGGTTGATATTTTCCCTTTCTTTTCTGTGTCACCTGACCTAATTTGTTATCATCTGTGTGGTTTATTCAGACCCAAATTAGCTCATGCACATGTTCTGTCTTTCTGCCCACATCTCTGGCTGTTGTGCTATTCCTGCTTATTTCCAAGCTTTCATATCCATCCTCCCCCATCTCGCCCTGCTCTGTTTTCTCCATAATGTTGTTCATAAAAGAGGTTAAATGGATTATCCAGATTCTTGTGGCAGCCAGCTGTAACAGCGTTTCGTCTCTTGCTACCCTCTGTAAACTGCAAAGAATCATTAACTGGGTCTTATCACCTAATCCTAATGCTATCAGAGCAGGGACACACAAACATCTGGTTACTAATAACTGAGGTGCTTAGATGGCCCAAAGAGAATTTAAATGTTAGGAGGTGGAAAACACAAAATACCAGAGTTGCAGGAAGCTATAGGCCACTTCTAATAAAGCAGAAAATGGAAAGAAATCAGACAGGTGGAATCTTATGACTGCTTTCCAATTTTTTCCTCTTTAAAATCCTAAGCAGACATAACTGTAGAAGTTTTGGTCCATAGTTCCACCCTCAGACATGATTTAATTGCTCTAGCAAACTTCTTGCTCACTAACGAGGCAGATCAATCTATCAGACTCTCCCAGACAGTGTATGGGTAACAGCTGACAGGCTGTACTTCCATTATGTGTGTTTTCTTAAAATTCTAAGTTTGCAGAGCGAGGAAAGGTAAAAAGTGATGCCTCTGTAGCCCAGCCTGTGATGCTTCACATTATTTTCTTAACTTCTCAAGAGAGTGGCTTGGATTTATTTGCTGTAAAAAGTGAGAAAAAGTAGTTTTAGGATATTATTAAGCAAGTAAGTGCAGTCCAAAAATTCTTCCTTGCAGCCATTTCACCAAGATTATGAACCCCTCTGTTTTAGTTGTTCCAAGTGAAGGAACACTGCATACAAGGTGGTGATGGCAATGGGAATCTGGCAAACCAGGATTTCAAACTCTAGCATCTTGCGGTTTGGAGGTGCATCAGAGGTTTAAAAGCTCAAAAAGCAGCACCTTAAAGCTCAAAAGGCATTAGGATGCATCACTGTACCTTCCAATGCACCTATCCATGATAAACTTTCCATTTTAAACAGATCCTGTGAATCTTAAAACACTTTGTATCTTAATGCGGCATAATTGCATTGTTTTCCATAGAAAAGGTTTACACATCTTTGTAAAGATTCCAATAGGTATATCAAAGCGAAGATCAAGAAATTTGTAAAGATCATGAGTGGTTAAGTGATGATATATGGGTAATATATCAATAAGGTAGCCATGATAAACACATTCAAAAAATTGAAAACTTAATTTGTTTCATAACAGTCCCAAAAAAACAAAAACAAACAGTAAACATGCTTGTTTCCTTTCATGAAAACTTCAGCAAAAGCAAAGCAAATTTAACGGGGCAGATGTGAAAGGTATATTTGTCAAATATAATGTTAGTGAATGGAAGCCAAATAAGTAGAACTCAAGGAAACAGAGGTGAGATTGTGGCAAAGGGGGCATGAGGAAGAGGGATGGAGGGAGGCAGGGAAAAAAGCACTTGCCAAGAGTTGAAATTAGGATGGAGACCATACCTGACAATGAATAAATGCACTTTGTCGTCCCCTTAATACGGTTATCCAATTAACTCTGCCATCCACAGTCAAATTATCTGGCATCCAAAGCGGATCAAAACGGAAAAGTGCTTGATTGAATTTACAAAGGGATATCTTGTAAAAATTAGAAATAAAAATAATGATGTCTTTGTTTTGGTGGGTGTGCATTTACACTTCAGAGGCTTTTTTAACTCGGTGCTGGAAACGAATCCGGATGACGAAAGAACATGCTTAAACCAATTGGATTTGTTTTAAGTTTCTTCTCACCTCTTCCTTTAACTCTCTTTCCTTTGCTCACTCTTTGCTCCTATCATCTTTCAGACGTCATGCTTTATTAGACTTAGACAGATTTATTTTTTCATTTTGTATACACGAGTGTAAACAAAAAGAAATTTGTTTAAAACAGCTCTAGACAATTTCATCTTTTAAAGTGCAGCCTTGAAAACAGTAATATCTAAAAAAAAAAATAGCAATATAAACATATGACTGTATATTTACAGTTCTAAAAAAATATCTTTTTATTTTATTTTATATATTTTTTTAATTAATAAAATAACATTTTACAAAACATTCAGCAGTCTAATGGCAGTGGGGAAGGAACTGTTTTGGAATCTGCTGGACCTGCATCAGATGCTTCGAAACCTCTTCCCAGAGGGCAGCAGAGAGAACAGTCCATGGTGGGGGTGTGAGGGGTCATTTATGATGTTACGGGCTTGGGGCATGCAGCGCTGGGATAAAATGTCCTTTATGGAGGGAAGAGGAGCCCCGATGATCTTCTCTGCTGTTCTTACTACACTTCTTACCTTCTTCCAGTCTGAGGCGCTGCAGCCTCTACACCACAGTGAGACAGCTGGTCAGAACGCTCTATATTAGGCATCCCCAAAGTCGGTCCTCGAGAGCCGCTGTCCTGCAGGTTTTAGAGGTTTCCCTGCTTTAACACAGCTGATTATGATGATTGCAGTTAAGCAAAAGGCTGCTAATCAGCTTTCAATTAAAACCAGCTGTGCTGGAGTAGGGAAACCTCTAAAACCTGCAGGCAGAGAAACCTCTAAATCCTGCCGGACAGCGGCCCTCGAAGACCGACTTTGGTGATGCCTGCTCTATATTTCGCTATATGACTTCCTGTTTGGAGTGTTGTTGCTGTCCAGACGATCTCCATCTGAAGTGAAGTTATTTTTTCTGTGATATCTCTGTATCTAAGTAACTCTAACTGACCAGAACTTCTGCTGCACTTTTCTACTGAGCACTTGTCAGTTTCACACGGTTTTATTGCTGATAGTAAGGAGTAGCTAGCCTAGGCTAGCGCTAGCTTAGCATCGCTATGGCTTCTCTCACTCCCTCCCTTGACTCTTTTCCAACTCTTCCTTCTTCCAACATGGGCTACATTAATTGGCAATCCTTTTGGGGAAAGCCTGGTCTGATTCTTAGAGACGGCCTCCATCCAACTTTGGATGGTGCAGCTCTTCTTTCTAGGAATCTGGCCACATTTACTAGTCCTCCAAAACCCTGACCACCCAGGGTGCAGACCATGAAGCAGAGTCGTAGTTTAACACACATCTCTGCAGCTTCCCTACTGTTACCCACTCTTTACTCCATCCAGACAGTGTCTTGTCCACGACCAAAATCTCCCAAGGCAGTTAATACTTACTCTTTTGAACATTTAACCCTTAATTTCCCTCATCCAAATTGCCAACAAGAAAACCTCTTCTTTTTATAACTTCGTATCGTCCAGCAGGTCCTTACTTTGAATTTTTAGATGTTTTCAGAGTTCCTTTATGATTTGGTATTAAATACTGACAGGGTCATAATAGTGGGAGATTTTAACATCCATGCTGACATTGAAGGCGATAGCTTAAGAGCAGCCTTTCATGCTATCTTAAACACTATTGGATTTGTTCAAAATGTGAATAGTCGCACACATTCTCATCTTCATACTTTGGATCTTATGCTGACATATGGCATAGAATGTGAAGAAATAAAAGTATTTCCTCACAACCCTGTCCTCTCTGACCACTTTCTAATAACCTTCAGGAATACTTTAACAAAGTTCTCTCCCCCAAAAGAAGGTTCAATTTTAGCTGATCATTATCAGATAGTGCAGTTATAAATTTTAAAGAATCTGATTCACTTTCTCTCTCCTCTATATCACTGAGCAGTGCTGCAGAGTGCAACAGCTTAGTTTATTCCCCTTCACAGGTTGATGATTTTGTTGATGGGGTTGCTAGTTCTCTGCGTACTGCCTCAGACAATGCAGCTCCTTTGAAAATGAAAACCGTTAAAAATAGAAAGCTGGCTCCTTGGTTTAATGAAGTGCTGGGCACTTTAAAGCAAAAATACTGGGAAACTGAAGAGAAAATATCGCTCCACAGGCCTACGGGAATTCTACCTAGTCTGGAAAAATAGCTTACTGCTGTATAAGAGGACCCTTTGTAAAGCAAGAGCAGCATAGCTATTTATCCTAATTAATAGAGGAGAATAAGAGTAATCCTAGATTTCTTTTAAATACAGTTGCCAACTCACCCAGAGCCATAGCTTAGTTGAACCGTCCATTCCACCTGCTGTTGGAAGTAATGATTTTATGGGATTCTTTATAAATAAAAGTCCACCACTGTGAAAGTCCACCACTGCCTTCTTGGTTTTCCCTGGATTATTCAGGAGGTGGTTCTGCTGGAACCAGTCCACAAAATTCTGAGTCCACTATCTGTACCCTGAGTCACTCCTACTTGTGATGAGGCCAACTATGGCAGGATCATCAGAGAACTTCTGGAGGTGGCAATATGTGGAGTTGACGGAGAAGTCTGCAGTGTAGAGTGTAAAGAAGAACAGTGCATGCATTTTACCCTGTGGGACCCCGTACTGCAAACCAACCTTTCTGAGACACAGTCCCTCACATACTGTGGGCGTCCAGAGAGGTAGTCGAATATCAACTAGTACATTTACTGCTCTGCTCCTGACAGCTCCAGCTTGCCCCTTAGGAGTCCTGGCTAAATGGAGTAGAAAGCACTAGAGAAATCAAAGAACATGACCCTCACAGTGCACCAACCGTTCGAGGGCCTTCATCAGGTGTCAAGTCAGCACTACCTGCCTGTAGCTGCTAAAGTCCTTTGGATGTTTTGTCTTTGGCACTGGTACCACACACAAGGTCTTCCACACAGTTGTGGTACTTGTCCCAGCCTCAGGCTTAAGTTAAACACGTAGAACAAGATGTCACACAGTTCATCAGCAAAATATCTCAGAAGCCTGAAGCTGATGTCATCTGCACCCACAGTCTTTGGCACCTTGATCTTTTGCAGCTCATTCTCCAACTGTGTTGTTGAAAGGGAAAGGATGGAGGGGTGGGCCATGGGATGGAATCCTTTGGAGTGGGGGGCTGTATGGTGGTTTGGAGCTGGGAGTTCTTTATCTTCTTATATGACATAAATTCTTAAATAAGCTTGAATGGAAATCCCATTTTTTTTTAGATATTGTATAGATTTAGGATACAGATTCCATAGTACCCCACCATGTATTCCTATCAGGCTCTGACTAGCCAGCCTTCTTTACATCTCCTTTTTTCTTTAAAGACAGACTGCTCAGATTGGAAAAAAAATTTAATTCCCTGGGTTCAACCAAGGTGACATATACATATGTAGTTTATATCGAATTCATCAGAATTTGTTATTATTGCAATATTTCAATTGAAGTATTCATGCATGTGTCAGCAACAGTGTTCATGTTGTGAAAATATTTCAACATGAAAATGATTTCGATGCTGACTTGATGACCTCCTATACCCTATAGCAAAAGTGTTAGATGCAAAAATCTGAACTTACCCTTTGTTGCTGACATTCAACTTGATGCCTATTAGCACTATTTATAAATTAGATATTTACAATGTGTTATTCTTTCAGTACGTATAAAACAGTCCATAGAAGCACCAGAATGTACCTTGGGGAAAAGTAATAAAAAGCAAAGACAATTTGAAGCCTCAGTCATCAAGAAAAACGTTTTCCTCTTGGACAAGAGGATCTATCAAAAATTACAGTGGTTACTTCTCTCAAATCCCATCTTTAGCTAGGAAAAAAAAAAAAAACAGTTTCCCAAGCAATGCCAGAAGAAAAATCAGTGTACTTTATATTTTAGAGCCAGGTCTAGATCAAGCATACTACCATCCAGATAATCAAACCAGACCTTCCATTTAGAAACAGACTTGGTCAATTATAGACCTATATCTAATCTTCCTTTCTTATCTAAAATTCTTGTGAAAGTAGTTGCCAAACAAGTGTGCGATCACTTACACCATAATGAACCTTTTGAAGAGTTTCAGTCTGGCTTCAGAGCTCATCATAGCACTGAAACCACTCTGGCGAAGGTTGCTAATTATATTTTCATGGCCTTAGATAATGGACTTGTATCTGTGCTTGTCCTGTTGGATCCCAGTGGTCCAGTGGTCCCACTGGTTTAAATCTTATCTTTCTGATTGATTTCAGTTTGTTCACCTTAATGACAAATCTCATGTCAACAATGGGTGGTAAGGTTGCTTAAGGACCCAGATGCAGAGATGAGTGGAGCTGAGATGAGTTCTGACAGATTTAATTGAAGAACTCCAACTTTTTTGGGACTGGAAAATGTTTATATCCATAAAACTATCTGAATTAGTTATCAATTCATCCATCAAAAAATCTAAAATCTTGTTTCACTTTCCTTATTGGACCCCTTCTTTCCTCTGCATTACAGCTCAGCAGAGGCTGAAGAGAAACTTAATTTGAACTGTGAAGTTTCTTAAGAATTTTTGGATGCAATTAACTGAAACTGTAATTTTCCTCAGTGCTTTCCACTTTCATTGTCACTTTTCTGTTCTGTTCCCCTTTATTTACCCCAACACAAACACACACACACACCAACACACCTCCCGCCACCTCACCCCAATTAACTCAGCAGCTTAATTCATCACCCAGGGGGAACCACCTCAAAACGGATATGGCTTTGGGGAGGCAGTTGAGAAGAATCTGCATTAATTACTGCTCTATTTTTCATCACAAAGAGAAAAAAAAGAAAAGCTTTCTACAAAAGAAGCTACCAAGTGAAAGAACATCCCATGAAAAACACTATACACAAAATTGTTTACTCTATCCTCAGCTCCATAGCAGAAACCTCATGGGAATGTCATTATGAAAACACGAGAGAAGAGCAATGCAGTTGAGATAACACCCGGGCACAAATACCATGGGAAGAGTAAAATGTAGCTCATCAGAGAAGGGAGATGTTTCTATTTGTGTTTGCTTGTGTGTCCTGTGTAAGATGTTTCTCCATGGCTATACACAGGAGTGCTGTCATAAAGTACTGATTAAAATTTCAAAAGAGGAAAATGCTAAATTGAGGTTTATCACCTCAGGCCATATTTTGTATGCTAATCAAAATACATCTTTAGAGGAAAATAAAAAGATTGTCACTCCTGGAAACCATGACCCCACTTGTGCTAACACTATCATTGTTATTATGGTTTGAAAATTCAAACTAAGATAACATAAATGACCAAACAAGTGTTTGTGTTTTAACAACTGTACATTTATATTTAAGACTGCAGTATATCCTAGCTCTTCACAACACCTATTTGACCCAACTGTTTAACTCAATTCAATTCAGTTTATATAGCACCAATTTAAAAACATGTCATCTCAAGGCACTTTACAGTTCACCGGATCATACAGTGAAATTGCTTCAAAGTTTTCTATCTAGGGAGAACCACTTGATTGCATCGACCCATTGACTCAAAGGCAATCCCTCTCACTAAGCATGATTGTAGGGAAAGTGGAGAGGAAAAATCCCTTTTAACAGGAAGAAAACTCTTCTGAGGCAGACTGGGGTTCAAGGAGACAAAAGCAGAGATACAAAAGGCAACTGTAAAAGGCGGCCCCGACCAGGAAACACAGACCCAGGCAGGTTGAGCTCCGAGCCAACTCCTGTGTAAGAGGATGAAGAGAGCACATCTAGCCAGTCACAGTCAGTAAAACAGAGCGTCACTGAAAAACATGTTGAAAAGGTTGTGTATAATTTGTTTTATACAATATGATACAACATAACTGTACATTATACGGAGGCCACAAAAGAACAATAAATGAGAAAAAAAAGGAATGCCATAAGTTAGGTAAGTTCCCTTTTTGGCAAATATAATGTCTTTCTTTTTGATAATCTGAGATTGGTGATATGCTGTACAAACAATACATTGTCATTTATATATTTAAGTTTTTAAACTTAGTCAAACATCTGTTTTGTCAAACACACGGGATAATTGATTAAAACACTAATCTGTGAAAGATCACATTCTCTTCTGGTTCAGTTTAAAAAGTATATCTTCCTATAAATATATATAAACTATATCTTTTAAAAAATTCTACTTGGTCAAAAGACCTGTCTCCTTATTCTTTCCTAAAGTAATTTTTTTTTGTCTTAAGTCACATGGAATCACAGGTAGGTATGTCTGTCTAGACCTTGCTTCCCTTTGTGCTCAATTTCTAAGGTTCGTCCTTCCAAGGCTGGATAACTGCTGGATATCACATAACAACGTTTGTTTCCAAGTTCTCATAAAACTAAAGGATATTTTTCTCCCGTTAGCATTTTAGATTATAGTTGTAATAAATCTCAGCCCAGCTTTCTCAAAGGTGTGCATCTACTTGATTATTGTGTAAGCTCATCCAAACACCGTCATTCTCACCTAAACAAATAATAAAAGAGAATATAAAATAAAAGCAGACTCGGAAATAACATGATGTAATTATACCACTGAAAGCACATGCATTCCATGCTTCACCTTCCCTCAATGAAACGTCTCACCTAATCCAGAACTATAGTGTAAATAATTTTAATCGGCTCAAGCAGAAACATCACAAGAGATCAATTTTAAATCAATAAATAAAAGCAAATTTTCATTGTGATTCATATTTTGAGCATTACTAGGTTCAAAGGGATTTGGAAGAAGAACTATACTGAGAAAAAAAGGCAAAATCCTGCCAGTATATTACAGTCAATGACACTGAATTGGAATGACAAAATATAGACTTGTTACATAACTTCTGGGAAGGTCTGTTCTTCAGCTCCAGTCTCTTTTTCAATGAGTAATTATGTTTTGCTATGTTGACTGAAGAAAGAGAGAGAAGTGTTGATTTTGCAATTTAATAAATTTTACCAATGGCTGGAAAGGAGTGAAATGAATATAATTGTTTTTTTTTTTAAATCTTACAGCAATTTTCTGAGTGAAATTGATGCTTACCCTTAAAAAAATAAATGTTAATAAAAATAAAATGACCAAATTTAAATCTTTTAACATATGTATAGATTTTCATATATCTCAATTACTATTTCTTTCATATAATCTACCTTTTGTTTTATTAAAACAGATGCAACAATCAGAAACTTTGCTGCTGTTTTTCATTCATCAAGATTATCAATTTTAGCTCCTTCCTTCTTTATTTCTTCCTCTCATTAAAAATTTGGGAATATGAAGTTCTTCTTGCATATCTGTCAGTCTGCAATGAAAACACCAGTTTGTTTTGCGTGGAACTTACAATTTGTGCTACGTAATTCTGATCACTGTTAAGTCAATTATTATGCTATGAAGGCAAAATCTGATTGAATTTCACATGATGCATCAGGTATATCCCAGTTCTTTTACTCAGATCCAGTGTGGGAAATGCAGACTTTGTCCATGAAACTCAAGCAAAACATAAAGAATGTCAGTTGAAAATGCATGTTTAGGAATAAGTCATTCAATCATTCTGCAGAATAATAAAAAATTCAGGCGTTGCATTTGACTGAAAATAACAAGAGGTGATGTGGTATCTGCAGATTTCTTCTTGGCAAAGGTTGCCTTTGATTTTTAACTGCTTCATATAACTTGGCTTGTGTTTGCTGTAGCTTTACAATATTAACCACATTGATCTCTCTGCGCACTTTCATCTGGTTTGGTCTGCCGCGGTTTCCGTAGACTCGTGAACGCGCTTTTAGGAAATCCTATACACTACTGTTTATGGTCTAAAAACATTCTAAATGACTTCGTTTCGAGTAAATTATGGACGCTACCCACTCAGGACACTTGGAATACATTGGACGATCAGTATGGAGGAATATTGACACGTTTTTTGTGGACTTTTATGGACCTTTCTGCCTCGGGCACCATAGACCTCCATTATTTGAATGTCAGCAGACAGCAAGAAGCCTCCCAGATCTCCAGATGCATTTGAGATATCAAAAAAGTACTCCAGAGTGTTGTTCAGCATGGGGGTGAGTAGAAAATGAAGGCTAATCATGTTTTGGGTGTACTATTCCTTTAAGCTCTTTGAGATAAAAAGAACATCAGTCTTATGTGTTTCTGTTGCTACTTTAGTGATAAGATGCGGATGCGGTTCACTACTTTAACTATTATCAATTATCTATTATTATTTTTCTCTTCTTCTACTCAAATGTTCTGTTAATCTGACATCCTCTCTATAATGAGATGGGCTTTTATTTTCATCTAGAGATGAGTCTCCCAAATAAAAACCTTTCCAAATGTTTGTTGAGGAAGCACTGTTACTCTATCTGTGTAAGGTTAACTAGCAACTTGAAAATAGACCTCATAGTTTTCAGAATAAAATTACTGGCTTTTTATTTGAAAATAATGAGGTTGGGAGATATTATCTAACAGAAATTATTTTTTGTTAGGATCCTTTTTTTCTCCCCGCCATCTGCATTGAGTTCAGGGGGCATCCAATCACAGAGCTGGCCTTCCTGATGAGCCCATGTATTTCACAGTCCACTATCTCAATGTCCTTTTCCCTGGATGTTCACTGGTGTCAGTGGGGTGGATCTACCTCTCTGAAAGTCCACCACTGCCTCCTTGGTTTTCCCTGCAATATTCAGGAGGTGGTTCTGCTGGCACCAGTCCACAAAGTCCTAAATCCACTATCTCTGTACTCTGAGTCACCCCTACTTGTGATGAGGCCAACTATGGCAGGATCATCAGAGAACTTCTGAAGGTGGCAATACTGTATGTGGAGTTGACGGAGAAGTCTGCAGTGTAGAGCGTAAAGAAGAACGGTGCATGCACTTTACCCTGTGGGACCCCGTACTGCCAACCAATCTTTCTGAGACACAGCCCTATGCCCTCACATACTGTGGGCGAATATCAACTAGGACATTTGCTGCTCCGCTCCTGACAGCTCCAGCGTGTCCCTTAGGAGTCCTGGCTCAATGGAGTAGAAAGGACTGCAGAAATCAAAGAACATGACCCTCACTGTACAACAACCATTCGAGGGCCTTCATCAGGTGTCAAGTCAGCACTACCTGCCTGTAGCTGCTAAAGTCCTTCGGATGTTTTGTCTTTGGCACTGGTACCACACACAAGGTCTTCCACACAGTTGTGGTACTTGTCCCAGCCTCAGACTTAAGTTAAACACGTAGAACAAGATGTCACACAGTTCATCAGCAAAATATCTCAGAAGCCTGAAGCTGATGTCATCTGCACCCACAGTCTTTGGCACCTTGATCTTTTGGAGCTCATTCTCCAACTTTGTTGTTGAAAGGGAAAGGATGGATGTTGAGATCCTCAGGCTTGCCCACCAGTGGGCGCAGAGGATCCTCTTCTGTTCTGTGTTTATTTTCCCTTAGGGCTGGAGTTACTGCTGGGATCTGGAGATCACCCTCTGTCTCCAGCAGAGTGCGCCGTGGGTCTCCTAGGGCTGGAATCTTCCTGCACACCTGTTGCTAATCCTCTCATCAGGAGACCTCTCCTTTATAAGCTCCTGCCAGACCTTGCTTCCACGCCGCAGTGTTGATCTTAGTTGGTTAGCTTCCAGAGTCTCTGTTTTTGATTGAATCTTGGTTGTCTCTAGTGTGAGATTCTGATTCTAATCTCTCCTTTGTCTGTGCCTCACAGGAAACCTGTCTTTGGTCTGAAGCTCAGGAAGAGCTGCCCCTCTGGAACCCTGTCTCTGGTCTGAAGCTCTGGAAGAGCTGCATCACAGGAAACCAGTCTCAAGCCTGAAGCTCTAGGAGAGCCTAACCTGCTAATCTGCCCTGGTGAGCCAACCTGAAGATTCCTACGTGGATGTAACCTAAGACTTCTATGTGGAGTTTCCCTGGAGGTTCCTACGTGGAATCAGCTTCAAGAATCCTATGTGGACTTTCCCCCGTTGTTCCCTGCTAAGAGCTGGAAGCTCAGCCTGAAGAATCCTTCGTGTTTTTCCCCTGTTGTTCTCTGCAGTGAGCTGGAAGCTCAGATCAAGACCAGCCAAGCTAGTATGAAGCTAGATGCTTAGCTTGCTCATGAACTCTGCTAAACTACAATCTCCAGTGAACCTGCTCCTCTGCCTGAACCAGTTCCAGTTTCATCTTTCATGTTGTGCTTCAATAAACTCTTTTGAACTTTTACCCAGTCCCTCTGTGTGTGTTCTGCATTTTGGGCTTAACTCTAGAACCCATCATGACAGAACACTGCGGCCAGACACAAAGCCCAGCAGATCACCTCCGTCGTTGGACTGAGAAACGGGACGCTCAGATTCATGAACACACACAAACCCTCCGTGAGTTACTGCTAAATCAAACATTTGCTAACCACTTCTATAATGCTAACGCCACGTCAGCGGCTCGTCCTGCCCCGAATCCACTTCCGTTTCCTAGGTCACCGGCAGTGATGTCACTTCCAAGTCAAGATAATAACCCTCCTTTCTGGTCAGAACACAGCCCGTCGTTTTCGTCACCCGGTCCTTCTCTGCCTGAGAGATTTTCCGGCAATCCAAGTAAGCTCAAGGGATTTCTATTTCAGTGCCGGTTATTTTTTAGTTTTCATGCTTCTTGTTTTAGGATAGCTTAGGATAGCTTTTGTGGTTTCTTTTCTGTCTGATGAAGCCCTTGAATGGGCGGAGACCAGATTTCCGCCTGTAACTAGAGAAAACTGTTCTTTTGAGGATTCATCCGGGAGTTTGAAAGAACCTTTAGTCAGTTCTCTAAGTTCTCCTTTTCTTGCAACCTTCTAAATACTAAACAGGGTAATAGGTCCGTCGCTGAGTTTTCCTCCGAGTTCCAGGGTAGAGCAGCCGTTTCCGGGTGGAACGAGTCTGCGCTCAAGCTCCACGCCAGCCAGATCCTGATCCTGAACCAGTTAATTATCCAGATAGTTTTAAACCTAACCCCGTGCCTGATTCTTTAGCCCCTGATTCTATTATGCATTCTGGAACTCTTATTTTTCAACCTGTTAATTTGTCGCCTGATTCTTTCAGTAAACCCGTTAGCCTAGCTCCAAAGACCCCTCGGCGTAAGAAGAAGCGTCGCCTTAAGTCAGCTCTGTGGCGTCCAGAGACCCCTGGGTCAGCTCTGTGCCGTCTAGAGACCCCAGAGTCAGCTCTGTGCCGTCCAGAGACCCCTGAGCCTGCCCTGTGCCGTCCTGAGACCCCTGAGCTTAAAATTAAGAGGGCTTCAGAAATTAGAATTGGTGATGACATGCCTCCAAGAGCCCCTCAGCAGAGGCCACTAACCGGCAAGAGCCCTCTGCAGACGCCTCAAGCCACTTCAGAGACTGAACTTGAGCCCCCATGGGTGTTTTCTCCTGTTCCTGAGACGGAGCCACAGTCGGTGGTCCCTCCAGTTCCAGAGGTGGAACCATAGTCGGTGGTCCCTCCAGTTCCAGAGGTGGAACCACAGTCGGTGGTCCCCCCAGTTCCAGAGGTGGAACCACAGTCGGTGGTGTCACCTGCTCCTGAGGCGGAACCACAGTCGGTGGTCCCCCCAGGTCCAGAGGTGGAACCACAGTCGGTGGTGTCACCTGCTCCTGAGGCGGAACCACAGTCGGTGGTGTCTCCCGTCCCTGAGGTGGAGCCACAGTCGGTGGCCTCCCCAGTTCCTGAGGCGGATCCACAGTCAGTGGTTTCGCATGTTCCTGAGGTGGAGCCACAGTCGGTGGCCTCCCCAGTTCCTGAGGCGGATCCACAGTCGGTGGTTTCACATGTTCCTGAGGTGGAGCCACTGTCGGTGGTCTCTCCTGTTCCAGACCCAGAGCCGCAATCGGCGGGCTCTCCTGTTCCAGACCCAGAGCCGCAATCGGCGGGCTCTCCTGTTCCAGACCCAGAGCCGCAATCGGCAGGCTCTCCTGTTCCAGACCCTGTTCCAGAGCCACAGTCGGCGGTCTCCTCTGAGCCTCCTCCAGAGCCGCAGTCGGCGGTCTCTACTGAGCCTGTTCCTGAGCTGTCGAGGAGGGGACGGGGTACCCCGTGGGGGTACCTGCTGAAGCTTGGGCATCATCCTCCTGAGAAGCTGCTTCGCCTCCGGCCCCGCGGCCGGACCCCAGAGTGTCAGCTTCGCCTCCGGCCCCGCGGCAGACCCCCGGAGCATCAGCTTCGCCTCCGGCCCCGCGGCAGACCCCCAGAGCATCAGCTTCGCCTCCGGCCCCGCAGCAGACCCCCGGAGCGTCGGCTTCGCCTTCGGCCCCGCGGCAGACCCCCGGAGCGTCATCTTCACCGCCGACCCCGCGGCAGACCCTCAGAGTGTCAGCTTCGCCTCCGGCCCCGCAGCAGAACCCCGGAGCGTCGGCTTCGCCTCCGGCCCCGCAGTCGACCACCTAAGACTCTACTCCATTGCCGGATCCTAGGGCGGCCTCCAGAACCTCAGCCATGCCTCTGGCCCGGCAGTGGTCCTCCCAAGACGCTGCTTCGTCTCCAGCCCTGCGGTCGGCCTCCTGAGCATCTGCCTCGCCTCCGTCTCAACGGTCGACCTCCTGAGCAGCTACTACGCCTCCGCTGCCGTCTCCACGATAGGCCACCTAAGACTGTGTCCTGCTGCCGGTACCTCGGCCGGCCACCTGAGACTCTGACCCGCTGCCGGTCCCTCGGCCGGCCACCTGAGACTCTGCCCCGCTGCCGGTCCCTCGGCCGGCCACCTGAGACTCTGTCTCGCTGCCGGTCCCTCGGCCGGCCACCTGAGACTCAGTCCCGCTGCCGGTCCCATGACCGGCTACCTGAGATGTTACCCAAGATATGTTTGGGGTTTTCTTTTGTTTTCATCCACCGTAAGTGGATCGTTTTCTGTTCTGGACTTTGTTTTTGCCCTCCTGGCCTGTTTCCTCCATCGCCCACTCTGGGTGGGTTGTTTTTTGTTTTCTGGACTCTGTTTTTTGTTCCTGGCCCTCCTTGCCTTAGTGCCCCCTCCGCCCACCCTGGATGGGTTGTTTTTTGTTTTCTGGACTTTGTTTTTTGTTCCTGGCCCTCCTTGCCTTAGTGCCCCCTCCGCCCACCCTGGGTGGGTTGTTGTTGTTTATTTTTGTTGGATTTTTTCTGGGGGCGTCTGGAATCCGCCCTTGAGGGGGGGCTCTGTTGGGATCCTCAGGGTTGCCCACCAGTGGGCGCCGAGGATCCTCTTCTGTTCTGTGTTTATTTTCCCTTAGGGCTGGAGTTACTGCTGGGATCTGGAGATTACCCTCTGTCTCCAGCTGAGTGTGCCGTGGGTCTCCTAGGGCTGGAATCTTCCTGCACACCTGTTGCTAATCCTCTCATCAGGAGACCTCTCCTTTATAAGCTCCTGCCAGACCTTGCTTCCACGCGGCAGTGTTGATCTTAGTTGGTTAGCTTCCAGAGTCTCTGTTTTTGATTGAATCTTGGTTGTCTCTAGTGTGAGATTCAGATTCTAATCTCTCCTTTGTCTGTGCCTCACAGGAAACCTGTCTCTGGTCTGAAGCTCAGGAAGAGCTGCCCCTCTGGAACCCTTTCTCTGGTCTGAAGCTCTGGAAGAGCTGCATCACAGGAAACCAGTCTCAAGCCTGAAGCTCTAGGAGAGCCTAACCTGCTTATCTACCCTGGTGAGCCAACCCGAAGATTCCTACGTGGATGTAACCTAAGACTTCTATGTGGAATTTCCCTGGAGGTTCCTACGTGGAATCAGCTTCAAGAACCCTATGTGGATTTTCCCCAGTTGTTCCCTGCTAAGAGCTGGAAGCTCAGCCTGAAGAATCCTTTGTGTTTTTCCCCCGTTGTTCCCTGCTAAGAGCTGGAAGCTCAGCCAGAAGAATCCTTTGTGCCTATCCCCTGTTGTTCTCTGCAGTGAGCTGGAAGCTCAGATCAAGACCAGCCAAGCTAGTATGAAGCTAGATGCTTAGCTTGCTCATGAACTCTGCTAAACTACAATCTCCAGTGAACCTGCTCCTCTGCCTGAACCAGTTCCAGTTTCATCTTTCATGTTGTGCTTCAATAAACTCTTTTGAACTTTTACCCAGTCCCTCTGTGTGTGTTCTGCATTTTGGGCTTAACTCTAGAACCCATCATGACAGAACACTGCGGCCAGACACAAAGCCCAGCAGATCACCTCCGTCGTTGGACTGAGAAACGGGACGCTCAGATTCATGAACACACACAAACCCTCCGTGAGTTACTGCTAAATCAAACATTTGCTAACCACTTCTATAATGCTAACGCCACGTCAGCGGCTCGTCCTGCCCCGAATCCACTTCCGTTTCCTAGGTCACCGGCAGTGATGTCACTTTCAAGTCAAGATAATAACCCTCCTTTCTGGTCAGAACACAGCCCGTCGTTTTCGTCACCCGGTCCTTCTCTGCCTGAGAGATTTTCCGGCAATCCAAGTAAGCTCAAGGGATTTCTATTTCAGTGCCGGTTATTTTTTAGTTTTCATGCTTCTTGTTTTAGGATAGCTTAGGATAGCTTTTGTGGTTTCTTTTCTGTCTGATGAAGCCCTTGAATGGGCGGAGACCAGATTTCCGCCTGAAACTAGAGAAAACTGTTCTTTTGAGGATTCATCCGGGAGTTTGAAAGAACCTTTAGTCAGTTCTCTAAGTTCTCCTTTTCTTGCAACCTTCTAAATACTAAACAGGGTAATAGGTCCGTCGCTGAGTTTTCCTCCGAGTTCGAGGGTAGAGCAGCCGTTTCCGGGTGGAACGAGTCTGCGCTCAAGCTCCACGCCAGCCAGATCCTGATCCTGAACCAGTTAATTATCCAGATAGTTTTAAACCTAACCCCGTGCCTGATTCTTTAGCCCCTGATTCTATTATGCATTCTGGAACTCTTATTTTTCAACCTGTTAATTTGTCGCCTGATTCTTTCAGTAAACCCGTTAGCCTAGCTCCAAAGACCCCTCGGCGTAAGAAGAAGCGTCGCCTTAAGTCAGCTCTGTGGCGTCCAGAGACCCCTGGGTCAGCTCTGTGCCGTCTAGAGACCCCAGAGTCAGCTCTGTGCCGTCCAGAGACCCCTGAGCCTGCCCTGTGCCGTCCTGAGACCCCTGAGCTTAAAATTAAGAGGGCTTCAGAAATTAGAATTGGTGATGACATGCCTCCAAGAGCCCCTCAGCAGAGGCCACTAACCGGCAAGAGCCCTCTGCAGACGCCTCAAGCCACTTCAGAGACTGAACTTGAGCCCCCATGGGTGTTTTCTCCTGTTCCTGAGATGGAGCCACAGTCGGTGGTCCCTCCAGTTCCAGAGGTGGAACCATAGTCGGTGGTCCCTCCAGTTCCAGAGGTGGAACCACAGTCGGTGGTCCCCCCAGTTCCAGAGGTGGAACCACAGTCGGTGGTGTCACCTGCTCCTGAGGCGGAACCACAGTCGGTGGTCCCCCCAGGTCCAGAGGTGGAACCACAGTCGGTGGTGTCACCTGCTCCTGAGGCGGAACCACAGTCGGTGGTGTCTCCCGTCCCTGAGGTGGAGCCACAGTCGGTGGCCTCCCCAGTTCCTGAGGCGGATCCACAGTCAGTGGTTTCGCATGTTCCTGAGGTGGAGCCACAGTCGGTGGCCTCCCCAGTTCCTGAGGCGGATCCACAGTCGGTGGTTTCACATGTTCCTGAGGTGGAGCCACTGTCGGTGGTCTCTCCTGTTCCAGACCCAGAGCCGCAATCGGCGGGCTCTCCTGTTCCAGACCCAGAGCCGCAATCGGCGGGCTCTCCTGTTCCAGACCCAGAGCCGCAATCGGCAGGCTCTCCTGTTCCAGACCCTGTTCCAGAGCCACAGTCGGCGGTCTCCTCTGAGCCTCCTCCAGAGCCGCAGTCGGCGGTCTCTACTGAGCCTGTTCCTGAGCTGTCGAGGAGGGGACGGGGTACCCCGTGGGGGTACCTGCTGAAGCTTGGGCATCATCCTCCTGAGAAGCTGCTTCGCCTCCGGCCCCGCGGCCGGACCCCAGAGTGTCAGCTTCGCCTCCGGCCCCGCGGCAGACCCCCGGAGCATCAGCTTCGCCTCCGGCCCCGCGGCAGACCCCCAGAGCATCAGCTTCGCCTCCGGCCCCGCAGCAGACCCCCGGAGCGTCGGCTTCGCCTTCGGCCCCGCGGCAGACCCCCGGAGCGTCATCTTCACCGCCGACCCCGCGGCAGACCCTCAGAGTGTCAGCTTCGCCTCCGGCCCCGCAGCAGAACCCCGGAGCGTCGGCTTCGCCTCCGGCCCCGCAGTCGACCACCT
Source organism: Cyprinodon tularosa (assembly GCF_016077235.1). Lineage (NCBI taxonomy): Eukaryota > Metazoa > Chordata > Actinopteri > Cyprinodontiformes > Cyprinodontidae > Cyprinodon > Cyprinodon tularosa. Next base: position 608,654 of record NW_024038999.1, on the reverse strand, counting down.
AAGACTCTACTCCATTGCCGGATCCTAGGGCGGCCTCCAGAACCTCAGCCATGCCTCTGGCCCGGCAGTGGTCCTCCCAAGACGCTGCTTCGTCTCCAGCCCTGCGGTCGGCCTCCTGAGCATCTGCCTCGCCTCCGTCTCAACGGTCGACCTCCTGAGCAGCTACTACGCCTCCGCTGCCGTCTCCACGATAGGCCACCTAAGACTGTGTCCTGCTGCCGGTACCTCGGCCGGCCACCTGAGACTCTGACCCGCTGCCGGTCCCTCGGCCGGCCACCTGAGACTCTGCCCCGCTGCCGGTCCCTCGGCCGGCCACCTGAGACTCTGTCTCGCTGCCGGTCCCTCGGCCGGCCACCTGAGACTCAGTCCCGCTGCCGGTCCCATGACCGGCTACCTGAGATGTTACCCAAGATATGTTTGGGGTTTTCTTTTGTTTTCATCCACCGTAAGTGGATCGTTTTCTGTTCTGGACTTTGTTTTTGCCCTCCTGGCCTGTTTCCTCCATCGCCCACTCTGGGTGGGTTGTTTTTTGTTTTCTGGACTCTGTTTTTTGTTCCTGGCCCTCCTTGCCTTAGTGCCCCCTCCGCCCACCCTGGATGGGTTGTTTTTTGTTTTCTGGACTTTGTTTTTTGTTCCTGGCCCTCCTTGCCTTAGTGCCCCCTCCGCCCACCCTGGGTGGGTTGTTGTTGTTTATTTTTGTTGGATTTTTTCTGGGGGCGTCTGGAATCCGCCCTTGAGGGGGGGCTCTGTTGGGATCCTCAGGGTTGCCCACCAGTGGGCGCTGAGGATCCTCTTCTGTTCTGTGTTTATTTTCCCTTAGGGCTGGAGTTACTGCTGGGATCTGGAGATTACCCTCTGTCTCCAGCTGAGTGTGCCGTGGGTCTCCTAGGGCTGGAATCTTCCTGCACACCTGTTGCTAATCCTCTCATCAGGAGACCTCTCCTTTATAAGCTCCTGCCAGACCTTGCTTCCACGCGGCAGTGTTGATCTTAGTTGGTTAGCTTCCAGAGTCTCTGTTTTTGATTGAATCTTGGTTGTCTCTAGTGTGAGATTCAGATTCTAATCTCTCCTTTGTCTGTGCCTCACAGGAAACCTGTCTCTGGTCTGAAGCTCAGGAAGAGCTGCCCCTCTGGAACCCTTTCTCTGGTCTGAAGCTCTGGAAGAGCTGCATCACAGGAAACCAGTCTCAAGCCTGAAGCTCTAGGAGAGCCTAACCTGCTTATCTACCCTGGTGAGCCAACCCGAAGATTCCTACGTGGATGTAACCTAAGACTTCTATGTGGAGTTTCCCTGGAGGCTCCTACGTGGAATCAGCTTCAAGAACCCTATGTGGATTTTCCCCAGTTGTTCCCTGCTAAGAGCTGGAAGCTCAGCCTGAAGAATCCTTTGTGTTTTTCCCCTGTTTTTCTCTGCAGTGAGCTGGAAGCTCAGCCAGAAGAATCCTTTGTGCCTATCCCCTGTTGTTCTCTGCAGTGAGCTGGAAGCTCAGATCAAGACCAGCCAAGCTAGTATGAAGCTAGATGCTTAGCTTGCTCATGAACTCTGCTAACCTACAATCTCCAGTGAACCTGCTCCTCTGCCTGAACCAGTTCCAGTTTCATCTTTCATGTTGTGCTTCAATAAACTCTTTTGAACTTTTACCCAGTCCCTCTGTGTGTGTTCTGCATTTTGGGCTTAACTCTAGAACCCATCATGACAATGGAGGGGTGGGCCGTGGGATGCAATCCTTTGGAGTGGGGGGCTGTATGGTGGTTTGGAGCTGGGAGTTCTTTATCTTCTTATCTGACATAAATTCTTAAATAAGCTTGAATGGAAATCCCATTTTCTTTAGATATTGTATAGATTTGGGATACAGATTCCATAATACCCCACCATGTAAACCTAACAGGCTCTGACTAGCCAGCCTTCTTTACATCTCCTTTTTTCTTTAAAGACAGACTGCTCAGATTGGAAAAAAAAATGTAATTCCCTGGGTTCAACCAAGGTGACATATACATATATAGTTTATATCAAATTAATCAGAATTTTTTATTTTTGCAATATTTCAATTTAAGTATTCATGCATGTGTCAGCAACAGTGTTCATGTTGTGAAAATATTTCAACATGAAAATGATTTCGATGCTGACTTGATGACCTCCTATACCCTATAGCAAAAGTGTTAGATGCAACAATCAGAGGGGGATATTCAGTTACTTTAAATGCACACATAAAAGTGGTTAAATATTTTTATGATTGGGCACTAAGGTGTTAATTTATTGTTGGAATCAAATTCCAGATTTTTCAATTTGCTATTTTTGAGGCACTTCTTAACTTACCCTTTGTTGCTGACCTTCAACTTAATGCCTATTAGCACTATTTATAAATTATATATTTACAATGTGTTGTTCTTTCAGTTCTTATAAAACAGTCCATAGAAGCATGAATGTACCTTGGGGAAAAGTAATAAAAAGCAAAGACAATTTGAAGCCTCAGTCATCAAGAAAAACGTTTTCCTCTTGGACAAGAGGAAAACGTAATCAACAATTACAGTGGTTACTTCTCTCAAATCCCATCTTTAGCTAAAAGAAAAAAACAGCCAGTTTCCCAAGCAATGTCAGAAGAAATATCAGTGTACTTTATATTTTAGAGCCAGGTCTAGATCAAGCACACTACCATCCAGATAATCAAAGCAGAGCTTCCACTTAAAAACAGACAGTCTTACATAAACACTCCAATAAGTCATAGTAAAGTAGGACTGAACCGAGGAAGCAGAGACCATGCCTTATGTCATGTCCTGGGAAACTCCACTAAAATATCTGTCCTGAACTGGTAGTGACTACTGTATTATTTCCCTTTACTCATTCTGGAATTAATTACTAACTGATAAAAGCATTGTTGGTCCATTCAGCTTATTTTAAATTGTGCTAAGGGGCAATATTTGTTCATATCCAAAATATAGATAGAGTAGACAGACAGAAAGAGATTATAACCTGTCATCGTAAATTTTCTGAATGAATGAACGGAGATTTTATGTCTTTCTTGCGAGGATGTAGCCAAATCATATTGATAAGTTTTATTATACACTCTATATATTGAGCTTTAAGGTTTTAGAGCATTTTCTCTGCCTCGTTTTGATTCGTGGAACCTTTATAATATTGGGGTAATCTGAACATAGTCTAAATTTTAAAATTGTTATATATGTTTGGATATAACTAAGCTATAAATTACAAGTTAACTATTGGAATCAGGACTGACTGCTACAACAAAAAAATAAAACGAAGATTATGGGGTGGAGCATTTTGATAGCAGGGCTTATATTTCTATGCCCTTAAGTGACTGTTGACTATCCTACATCAAATGTGTTTAAATTTTATAGTGGTAAGGAAGCACAAGCAAGCTCTGACATGCCAATAGAATATCCTGTAAAAGGCAGTAAACTTAGAGTGATATGGGACAGTGATTTCATCAAAATATAGACCAGCATTATCTTCTACAGAGACTTTTGGACACAAAAATAGACTTGATAATTTACCTTTGGTCAGCTTGTTATTTAATCATACAGTATTGCAATCACTTTTCTCTCCTTTTAGGAAGGTTTTTTTTTTTTTTTTACTCTTAACGAAAACTATTTTGTCTCCCTTTATATAGCTTGATATAGCTATAGCTAGATTAACATCCTCTTACAGAGAGGAAGATTATAGCTATCACAGCTCTTTAGCTTCTTTTTAAGATTGAGGGACCCATTTGGCATGCACTTCACCACTCCCATCCAAAGTTCAACACTGCCTTCATGGTCAATGAAGTCTTAGAGAAAGGGATAGCTTTACTCAAGGCATCACCGTTTAAGTGTGTCTTATAAAATGCAGTGCATGACCGTATGGCAGCATAATGTGAAACATGAGATTTATTGTATGACTCAGCAAATACAATCAGAACAGATGACTCATTCGCAAACATAGTTACTGCTGAGTTTGAATAGCACAGGTCACTTCAAATCCACAGCACAAAGTGGTACACAGTGGAAAGAGCTCTTGTGGGAGTTGTCTTCTGGTTCTGATTATTGTCTTTTTTGCACTTCTCTCACTGTTGTAAGCATAGCCCATTTTGTGAAATGTGAGCAGCAAACACCTATCCCGGGGGCTTTTCTGATACAGGAAAAAAAGGACTTTAGTGGTTTCAACTAAATTCAATTATTTTGATTTTGGGGCATTTGGGTCATGCAATGTTCCATAGATTTGGAGGAAAATCTAAGGTTTTTACCCAAACTAAAGCCAAGCATTTGTGTTGATTATGTCACTGATGTTTATTGCTAAGGGTTTTTAATTTTTCTTGCAGTTTCCAATTTTATTTTTCTTTCATGGAGTAACATCGAATAAAGCATTAGGTTACAAGATAATGAAGTTAATCTCAAAAGTCTAAGTGTTTACTTAGTTTACCCTCCTGTGCAAGCTGAACAAAATACAAGAAAAGAGAAATACAGTATACAGAAGATTACATTGCAATGGCATTAAAAAGGTGGGTAAGCCAGTCTTCTGAAGGTTTGTACCATATACTGTAAGTAGAAGATAGAACCTCAATACACGTTTTATTTCAAGGTATGCAGAATAGATTTGAGTCAAAAGATGTAACTGATCTACATGGTTGATACAATGAGATCAAGGCCATAATGTATTTTAGTGCTGGGCAATTCATTAATTTCCAAAATAACAAAGGTATTTTTAAAGTCTATTTTGTTTTTTCATTCAGATTTTCTTTAGTTGGGGAACACAGGCCAACAAGGATTTTTTAAATGTATCTTCTCAGTGTTTAAATAGGTCCATAGCTCCCTGTAAGACTGCGTTGTAGAGTGGTTTGACCTCTGCGCAATTGTATTTAATGGTGACTCATCATGGTTGTTATATCTAGAGCTATAGGGAGTATGTTGATTTTAATAAGACGGTTTTAGTTGTTGGTCCTGCTGAGTGGTTGGCTAACAGGCCCTGTTATGTTGGCACCATTGGTTCCTCTGAGGGCTTGTCCTGTGGGCCGTCTGGTCTAGGTGTGGGATGGGGGGCCAAGATCGGAGCAGGAACCGGGAAGATTGGGTTGTGGTGGAGTCCCTTCCCTCCCCATCTCAACTTTAGGGGTCCCGTACCAGGTCCGAGTGGTTGGTCCTTTTGGGGTGCTGACACCTTGACCTGGGAATATGAGACATGTGTGAGGAGAAAATGTGTGTATCGCTTCATTCAGATGCCGGCTCACTTCTGCCGGCTGCTTTGCAGGACCTGAACCCTCTTGGGGGTTGGTTGGGGCCCCCTATTCCCCTATTCCCTCAGTTGGGGAGGATTTGCTGTATTGGCCCCTATCAGCGCCTTTGCTCTGAGGGTCCCTTTTGGGATACAGGGTTTTGGGTCCTCTGGCATCTCTCTTTGTTTCTCTTTTTTATAGAAAAAATCGAATGTGTTCCTATAAACCTGAGGAGGCCACCGAACGGGCAGTTTTAGACACAATCATGGTTTCAACACCTGTGCAGTGAACTGTTAAAATAATACCATGTACATGTAAATGAAGCCTAGGTGAAAGTTAAACTGCATAAACACTTACCTATTCAACCGGACCTCATCGCTATTCAATCAGCATGCTTAAAAATCTTTCAAATCAATAGCTCAACCTGCCAACAACAAGCATCTGTATCGGATCACATGTGAGATTTTGATTCCAAAGACCCTGATTCACCCTCCTTCATCCCCTTTTCCACCATCCTTGCAAGCCCCATCTGGCTCCTTCTATATGCTGCTGATTGCTCCTATCGAAGTAATTCCTAGGGCTCACAGACATCCCAAGTCTCCCGGATGTCTCCCCGATATAGATAGTTGTTCACTGATGCACGTGAGTCGGATAAATTATCCCGGATTTTAGACTATATGAGGTGGTGCATGTCTTTTTGAATGCGAGTGAGAGCAGGCAGGCAATAATTCATGCATCATGTGTGGATTAGAACTACTGCGATTGCGCAGACATCAAGAGAACGCGGGGTGTGGGAAGGAGGTTGCTGGTGAAACCTGTGCAGCGTTTCTGTCCAAAGTGATGCTCTGTTCAACCAGCGTTCCAGTCAATTGGTTGTCAGGGGTAGAACTGATTGGATCAGTCCAATAAGTTTCAGGTTACTCTCTGACAGTCACCTAGATACCACTCAAAGCTGTGCATCCTGTTAAACGGCAGATGTTCAATCCTCGAGTAAATAACAAAAATATAGGACTAATTTTACAGCAGAATATACTAAAGTATAACTACCTCTAGTGAAGGCGAGGAACAGTGACGGATCTAGAACAAATGTACCAGGGGGCCAGGAGGAGGCCAGTGTGTTTTCATGGGGGCACAAAAAAGCATGAAATAAAAAAAAACAGGGCAAGGGATTCAAATATATTAGGAGAGCTGCATGGAGTGAAATTTCTATTCAATTAGGTTCAATAAAACATTTATTTCTTATGAGGTCAATATAAATTTATAATATAGTATTTTTACATATTTTTGACTTAATTTAAATTAAAACTACTGTTTTCTATAAAATTTGAATTAGAACTCAAGAAAAACTGTTAAATTAATCTGTAAAAAATTAGAGCATTTTTTATAATATTTTATAATATAATCTTATAATTATAAGTTATAATTATAACCTTATAATCTAATTATAATGTACATGACATTCCAGTACTGATGACACTGCAAACTGCTCATACTACCAATATTCAGAATGTGTTTTTTGACCTTGTTTTACCAAGAAAGAGAAGCATAGAAATGTCCATAAACACATTTATTTAGTTTCTATAGGTCATTGTCCTCTCCTGCATCAGGTGTGGAACACATGTAAATGTCTCTTAAGAGTTTTTAATCTGCAATCTAATTTTTCCCCCCCATCACACTAAGTACAGTGCGTATAGAGAGGCTCCTCCTATGCAGGGTGAGCAGAGCATGATCTGTGCAGATCTGTCTATGTGCCCCAAACCGGCACGACTACCAATGGTGTCAAAAGTACACACATTTATTACTTAAGTAGAAGTTAAGGGCTCTGGCTTGGGGACTGGCCCACTAAAGAGCTCTGGCTCGGGGACTGGCCTGCTAAAGGGCTCTGGCTCGGGAACTGGTCCGCTAAGGGACTCTGACTCGGTTAAGTCTGGCTGGTTGGGAGCTGATTTAGGTGGCAGGAAAGGGAAAAGGTCTTTGCCTTTCCATAGAAAACAAAGACAAATATGTATTGAAATGAAAATAAAAACTCAAAAGAAAACTAAAACAAAACCAAGACCATGACAGTAGGGATATTAGATATTTCAACAATAACAGTGCCCCTCTGGGCTTCATCAGGCCGACATATATACAATAGGATACTTCTTTTGCGATTCGCGAGATGTGAGCTTGGCATGAGATTATGCGAGACTAGAAGGGGAATTCTAGATGGCGGTCCGATGAAGACCAGACGGGCATATTTTGAACATTTGAAGTAAGTTTATGGGGGAAAAACAGACCATAGAATGTGTCCTTTTTATAATAAAGGCCGTACGATGCTTGGCTGTTGGCATGGCTAGCTAAAAGCCAGGTGTGAATCCCCCTAAGGACAGACACCACTGATAAGAATTTATTTTAATATCAAAGAACTAAGAACAAAAGTTATCCTTGACTGTATTAATAGATAACCTTGGCTGTTCTATATTTAAACAATATTAGCTTCTTAAGAACCAGAAAGCAATGCTTGTTTTGATTTTGGATTCATCAGCAAGATGTCTTTTAAGCCTCAAGCTTATTACCAAAACCAAAAGGAACAAATTACCCCATGATGTAAAGCAGGTTCTGCCCATAAATTTATTGCACTGTCTATTTACTCCACAAACAATTCTGCAGGGAACCATCTGGGTCTAATAAATAATTAAAAACACAAGTTGGACTTGTAATATAAACAAGACCTGGGGACGTGGATTTCAAAAAGTTATGTATAAAACTTCTTGATGAAAAAAGATGGAACATTGAAGATTTGCTAAATAATATAGTTTTATTTTATAAATATATAATTAACTCTATAACATTAATGTAACAACATTTTGTGTTTTTTTGGGGGGGGCTTAAACTGACAGTTTGGGACACTTTGCAGTGCGGTGCCATACATTTATTAACACTAGTAGCTCAAATTATCGTAGTAATATCACAGTGAGAAGAATTAGATTTTATTACTGTATTTTAATAAATATATAGATTAATAAATATATAATCAAAAAACCTTTTTTTTATGTAGTAAATGTGACACATTTATCTTTGTTTGCAATGTTGAACAGAAGATATTAAAGGTTTTATCAAATGTTACTTTACAGATTCCTGGTAATTGATTAGGCTAAACATTAAGCTGCATTGGTTTAAAAACAATTAAATATAAGAATGGGTTTTCTTTGCTTTTTAATTTTTTTAATTAAATACAAATACTTTTTCTTAAAGCTTCAGTATTTTTCCTGCTTTTTGGCAGCATACTTTGTTTATCTTTGAAAAAAAAATTATTTCAATTACTTGGGTTGGGCTTGGAAAAATTTATGTTATCCATTTAAAGGACTAACAGTTACAACATTGTTTGCTACTGCAAAATTATATAATATAAACAGGAAGAAGTGATCATGCAGACAAATAAATGTCTTTCTGTGTATGCTTCTATATA